>NC_081524.1:16546276-16816276 GCF_030273125.1 Centropristis striata
AACAATAGTGTACACCTACAATGGAAACTCGTGGAAAACAAGGGAAAGTACATCTGTGGTTCCTGCCAATACACACAAGACGGTTCAGGTTCTTTCTTTCTAAATTATTTTTATTGGATTTTCCTTGGATGTATAATTATCTCAGCTGTCAGAGCTCACATCATTTTATCCAATACATCCATACATGAAAATAGCAGTACAAAATAAAAATAAACACCAGAATTATATAGTCCAAATATACAAAAACAAAGCAAATAGAAAATAAATACATGAAAATAACCATATATGAGGGGAAAAAATACAATACAATAAAAAATAAATAGAATAAAAGGAAGATAAGACACACAAACAAACAGACAGGAAGTGACAACATAAGAGGGGGGGGGGGGGGGGGGGGGGGGGGGGGGGGGGGATGGGGGAGGGGTTCCGGGGGAGAAGGTCCAGTTAGTGGTCCTCAACCTAAGCACCTGATCGGGGTCGCGAGATGATTTCTGGGGGTCGCCAAATCATTTTGGAAGTCAGCTCTGTCTCCACTGTGTTAAAGTGTTCATGTGTTTTAGTCTTTTTGGTCATTTAATGTCTGTTTTTGGTCATTTTGTGTTTTTTTTGGTCAATTTGTGTCTTTTTTTGGTCATTTTGTTTCTTTTTTGGTTCATTTTGTGTCTTTTTGTGGTCCTTTTTTGTCATTTTGTGGTCAATTTGATTCTTCTTTGGGTAATTTTGTGTCTTTTCTGACAAATCCCAAAGTATCAAGTTGTTACTTTCCAAGGAGTCTCTGGCTTGAAGCTGATTGTTACACACTCAGGAGGTCAGAATGGACCTTTAAACTGATAGAAAAGGACTTAGATTAAAACTAACAATAAAAAATAAAAAATATATATAAATGCACAGACAGAGAGATGTTTTAGTTGTTGTCTGCTTCATTATTTGTCCAAAATTCGTCGTATCAACTGAGTTTGTCTGATCTGAACTGTGAGATTGTGTTCAGTGAGACAACATGATGTTAAATTTGGGGTCGCGACTCAAAAAGGTTGAGAACTACTGCTCTAGAGCACCATTTACAGTAAAGCTGATTTTTTCTTGTTTAAGATTACACATAAAAATCCTGATGGTTATCTTTTCTATGATTTTGTTTTATTTTCCTTTCTTTGCTTTTCCTATGTATCAGGAACCTGTACATATAAGAGAAATTATGTTTGTTTTTAAGAAGGGAAAATATCCTATGTTGTATGTAACCTGTTGGCCTCAATAAAGATAAAATAAAAAAAAATAAAAAGATTACACATAATCCTCCTGATGAGATGAGTGGAGGTGGAGCAGTATTTATTCTTCCAGTTCAATAAAATCAACCGCCGCGCTAATAAGGAGAAGAAAGCCATAACGTTGCATTGACAGGAAGTCATAGATATGAGACATTCATAGAGACGTTTCAGGTTCTTAATGTAATGCTGACTTTTCAACAAAGTTTAGCAATTTCATTGTATAAGTTATGAAAGGTCCCTTCAAGCTTCTAATGCTTCTCTCATTGGGATTCCTGTCTTGTGTACGTTGATGACCAGTGTAGAGTCCAATGTTAATGTTAGCTAATGTTGTTCTGTAAGTCTTCTGTGTGTGACAGACTATCTGAGTTTAGTTTATGTGTTGCTGAGGTCTGAGTTGAGTTGATATGTTGCTGAGGTCTGAGTTGAGTTGATATGTTGCTGAGGTCTGAGTTTAGCTGATATGTTGCTGAGCTCTGAGACATGCAACATGACTGGCTCACATGCTATTTCCAACAAAAGGCCAGTCAATCTTTAATAAAAACTCAATATGTTTTGTTGAATTGCTGACTGAATGTGTGTAACAGGGCTTCCTGCAGGATGCTTGGCCATGAAGCTGGTGTTTATTTGCTGCTCTTCTTAAATATCATAATCAGGGTGACTGCATGGGACTCTGAGTTTTATGTAAATTGCATATAAGCCGATTACAAGTGAGGCAGTTCCGCTGTAAACATTATTTATTTTATGGACTTCCAATTTTCCCAACCAGATGCGATAAAGGGAAAATAATATTATGGCCATTATCATTGCATTGCATTATTGTTGTATTATGATGATATTTCTCATGTCACACAAGGTAAGTTGTTTTTCTCCCAGACACACAGCGAGTTGGCTCCATGTAAGAGAGGCAGAGATTAAACAGATAGCCGTTAGCATGGCTGCTATCAGCTTAATGGTTGTAATGGTGGTTTTTCTGCATCATCCCTTGGAGAAATTAATGTTTTTTAAAATGGTGTATGGTTGTTTAATGTTTCAGAGGGCCTTGGACATATTGAAAAATAGGAAAATGTGAACAACTCATTCCAGGTTTCCTCCTTTCCTTCTCTTGTCCAGCAGACCTTCATATGGACATGTTGGATTTTGTGAAAGAGAAGAGAAGAGAAGTTGTTAAAAGTTATCTATGCAAAAAACTCACGCTGCACCAGAGAGGATCATGATATCTTTCTAAACTGGGACGCCTTTATTCACCCTTTTCCCAACCGTTCCAAACACTCAACTATTAGTTGATTTAATCTGACCCATAAGAACCCAGACTATTTATTGTATTTATTCTTAAAGGAAATGATGGGATTTACCACAGACCACATAGAGGACCACATAGAACACATTTATGATGTGTTTTTTTTTTTAAATACGTTGTTAAATATGTTACTAATATATACTTATATATGTTATATTGATTGTTTATGGAGTTTATGTTTATGATATTTCTTATTTCCAAACTAGACACATTTTCTGCTTCCAGAAACACAAATTTGACTTTTTCTTTGCATCTCCATAACATAAATCAAAATTGTGACAGGATAGGATAGGATTATTTTTTGTTTATATTTGGTCAAATGTACTTTAAATTGAACAGCGGAGCATATATTAATTAAAATTAATTCAAACAGGGAAAATAATTGAGTGGCCTTTTACCATTTCTGTTATTGTGACAAATACGTCACATCAGGTTTCCATGAAGATTTTTAGGTTAAAAGCCCGATGTGACATGTACGTCACAGCGATGTTTTTGTAACTTGTTTTATATTAATTTCTTCAGGAAATATGGTCAAAACAGGTTAAATGCAATAAAGGACACATTAACAGAATAGAATTGTTAAACGGGTTTAAACTTAGCCTGGTAACAAAAAATAAGCTTTTTGAAATTAGCTAGTTTTTCACATTTCTGTTTCCAGTCACAGCCACATTTAGTAGAAGTCACTTCCTGTCACAGTCACATGACCACCACACCAGCTGTTGAGTATGTGTCTCTTAGGGATTTAATGAGTTAATGTGAAGCATAAAGCTGAATATGGGAGATTATAGAAGATTTAAAGTGTTTGTTACACGGCTGTCACCATAGGTTCCTATGGGTTAAGGACCCCAGTTTGTCCCAGTTGTTTGTCCCAGTGACTGTCGGCAGGAAATGAAGGTTCATTGCTAAATGGGATTTGGTGAACATCTTATTTTACACCCAATTTTATGGTCACTCCCAATAAATCATGGTATATAGCCTTTTTTGAATACCGGCCACTTCATAATACTGTTGAAGAAGTGTAAGGAGTCATGTACTTTTAATCACTTTCAATATACTTTCAATCAATCTTTTATCATATTTGAGCAGCACATTGATGATAGCATTAACATTAACATAAGCCTACTGCTTTAAAATCAAAGAATATACTTATTAATGAATATTGAATACAATATTTAATTTAATTAAAAAAAAATTAATTTAATTTAATTAATCAGAGCACTCACATGAGAACTTGGCACAAGACCTAACACGCTCTAGGCATGGAAACAGTTTGTAGCCTCGATGTCTCGCTCTCTCTCGAGTGTCTGACCCAGGGGTCACTGACCTTTGAACCCGACAGCTACTTCGGGTTCTGAGTCATACGAAGGAATACTTGTTTGATACAAACTTCTTGTCTTTGAACACTGTCTGCAATCATCTTTCTCCGCTTTCTTGCTCTTTATCAAAGAGTTTGCAGCTCTAAATTAAGCTTCGGTTGTTTTTCGTGATTTTTTCATCTGCCTTGTGAGAAAATATTTCCCTCTGATGCCCTAATTGTTTGTCTTGTGGTGGTGATCAGCTGGTGATCAGCTGGTGATCAGCCTGATGTGGAGCAGCTGGTTGGTGTTCCAGCTGGCTGTCAGCTCCGTCTCTCTCTGGCTTCCCTCGCCAGCGTCAGCACCTTTTTGGTTTATTTGGCATTCCCTTCATTTCCACTCCAGCACTTTTTAGAGTGTTTTACACAGCATTGTAGCCAGTTACCCGGATGTCGGCCATATTGGAAGTACTGGGATGTAAACAAACAATGAACAGCTGAATGTTCATTTTAACAGGATTTAAAATGTCTAAACTAGTAAAAAGCCCAGAAAAACGTGTGTAAAGGGCTGGACTTTACAGAGAATGACTAGGACAGCAGGAGAAACAACCATATTTACCTACAGGACTAACTCGTGGGGACAAACTTCTAAATACAGAAATCTGTTACCGTCACATGATGTTTCCTGAATGGTGTTCTCCGTAGATCACCTCCTGGTTGGAGTTAGGATTTCAGTTTAAGGTGAGGCCTTGTAGAGAGAACTGTTTGGGGTTCAGGTAAACTTGGGCTTATGTTAACAACTTAAAGGAGGACTGGTTGGGGTCAGGGGTCAGGGGTCAGGTTAAGGCAGCAGCTCTCAACCTTTTTGAGTCGCGACCCACAATTTAACATGCATGTTGTCCGCGACCCCCACTCACTGAACACAATCTCACACGCACAGTTCAGATCACCCAAAAAAGAAACAAAATGACCACAAAAAGGAAACAAAATAATCAAAAAAGACACAAAATGACCAAAAAGACACAAAATGACCAAAAAAAGAAACAAAATTACCAAAAAGACAGAAAACAACTAAAAAAAGACAGAAAATGACCAAAAAAAGGAAACAAAATGACCAAAAAAAAAAAGACATTAAGTGACCAAAAAGACTAAAACACATTAACACATGAACACTTTAACACAGTGGAGACAGAGCTGACTTCCAAAATGATTTGGCGACCCCCAGAAATCATCTCACGACCCCAATTGGGGTCCCGACCCCAAGGTTGAGAATAGCTGGGTAAAGGTAAGGGGGACACATATCGACGGGGGACAGACTTTAACACCGGTAAGACACCCGGCTGATAAAAGAGGCCGGCTTTTATTTACTAAAAATAGTTTTTACACCCGGTTACTAAATGAGGCCGGTCATTAATAGAGGCACGGCTTTAAACTGAGGAAAGACGGTAGATTTGTTTGACTGACAGAATACTGGGCTTGTCCGTTGGTGTGCTAGCTGCCCTCGTAGCTGTGATGGTCTCTAGACGTCTCGGCAGAGTAAGATGGAGGTTTATCTTGATATTGAACTTTGACACCAGACAAGGTCAGAGTTCATACATTCTTTAAATTTCTTTTATTTTTGTTTTGAAAATGTTTTATTCAATATTTTCATTTTCAGAGCTTTTTTTTTCTTTTGTCTTTTACACCCTTAGGATTCTTATTCTTAATATTGGATTGAATGCGGCTTTGGAATTTTAATGCCATAACCTCAAAGATTACAGGGTATTGAAGTTGATGTTTTTGATGTTCAAACAGTCCTACCAACAACTGTGGAACTAGTTGCTTAGTCCTGCTTTAAAATATTGATTCTAAAAGAGATAAAGCAGCAGGTAGTGTTCAAACTAAGAATAATAATAAAGACAGATATCACTGATTTAGTCACAAAAGAGAGAAAGATGGGTTTGGTTGTTACATTTAGTAAGGGAACTGGAGGATGTGCTCTAGTAAAATGTATTCCAAGGTGCTAAAGTTAATGGCAGGATGGACTAAATTGGGATACTACAGATTCTGAAGGTTCTTTACCTTCACACAAATACTGAAGATGACGTAGAGAAGGCTAATGAGGGTTGGCCAAAGTTGTCCAATTTGAAACCATAGACTCTATAAATAACGAACGTCACCAGTTGGTTTGTGTCCCGTTGGAAGCATCAGTTCAGCGTTCCACTGGTCTCCATCTTGTTTGTGATACGGGGAGCAGACCATATCTGGACTGTGGAGGAGGAGAGGGATCTGATCACTGACTACAGCCTCTCTACACCTCAACCTGACTGAGAGAAGCTGCTGATAATTACTGTTAGCATTAGCTGGAGCATTAACTGGGATGGTAGTTTTGGCTAGCAACAAACAAAAACAAAATGTTTGTTAGTGACCTCAGAAAACTGAGCAGCGACTCCTTGGAGTGTCTGTTAGTCCAACCAAACACTGAACAAGACATTTACTGAACAAAACGTTCAAATAAACTGTCATTAAGTGAAAATACAGTGAAAGGGTCAAAGTTATGAGACCAAACCGCTAAACGTCCTCTTTTCTATCTATATAACGTTATATATAACTTTATTGACACGTTGCCGTGGATACGCATTGTTCTGCTTCTCTCCTGGTGACGGCTCGCCTTGTTAGTGACCTGTCAATCAAAGGTAGCCCCGCCCCAAATCATACAATTCTTTATCTTCTATTTTCTTCTAAATGGGGCCATTATTAGAACTATTGACATCAAATTGTCTTGAAGAAGATTTTTTAACTAGTGATTGAGACCATAGTGTTGTCCTGAAAAAACAATTCTGAGGTAATAAATCAAATGAGAAGTTTTCTCATTTTGCTCTGAAATGAATGGACAGATTTTTTAGCAGCCAAACTTGGCGCCCCCTGCTGGAATTTTCAGTAGAATGCAGCTTAAGGCACTTCCTGGTTTGCCTCCATGCTCAGACACGGAGGTTGCTGCCTGTTTGAAACCTATTTTTTGTTTTTTTCTCTCTCTTTCTCAATCTCTTCTTCTACTGTTTTTTGAAGTATTAGCCTACAGTAATAAATTACACTGCCATCTTCTGACCAAAGTATGTTTATTCGATCTAAACCAGTTGATGGAAACATCCCTAATTCACATTTTCTTTAATGTGACATTTAAAAATGTTGCTTCAAAATTGGATTGGACTTTAATGGATGGTCTGCTTCCATTACGCTTTGACAGATTTTTTTCTTGCGATAAACCAACTTATTGCATGAAAGGATTCTCCACTCTGACAAAAATTAAATTGTCAGCGAGACTTTTTTTTTCATAATCCGTCAAATATCAGAGATGAACCTTTAAAAACATATTGATTATATCCCATTTTAAATCATATTAAAAGTGACTAAAACAGCTGTGTTGAACCTGAGAGCGTGTAGCAGCAGGGGCCCTGAATGCAGCGCTGAGGACACCATTCTCTGGCAGATTAAGCCAGCGGAGATAAGAGATCCTCCTCTATCCTCTCTGTCTCTCCCTCCGAGAGTCTCTCTGTCCTGCCTCTCAGCCGGCCCTGCAATCTGGAAAATTCTGGTTTAAAAATACTGCAACACTTCCTTTGTTATACTAAGCCGTTTTTTGTTCCCCCTCTACCTTATTTATTTTCTTGTTCTCCCCAAATAACAGCAGTGCTGGGATGAGCAAGCGGGAGGACTAGAGAAAGAAGGGAAAGAGTTTTTGGGAGCGAGGGAGAGGGAATACAGTAGATAGAGCGAGGGAGCGACTCAGCACTGTCAGAGCAGCAGAAGAGGAGAGGATGGCAGAGAAAGTTTATAAGGCATAGTTTAGGATGAAACGCGTGAGAGAAGCTGGGGAATCTGTGGTGGCCAGCTGCAAGAGGGGAGATAGCGGAGAAAGGCTTTTAATTCTCAATCCCCACAGAGCCTTTGAAAATTACCAATCTTCTTATCACAGACGCAGGGCTGCTTATGCAAATTGTTGTGGAGTGGAACGTTTAAACGGAAAATTACTCGACAGCATTTTTTTCTCCCCCTCTCCCTCTCTCCCTCTCTCTTCCACACAGAAAGCCTGTTTTGAGTCTCAGATAAGAAGATGAATTGCTCTCTCCGTGCTTTGAAGCGCGTCAGGATTTAAAGACTCCAGCCTCGGCTCTGGTCGAACGCCGCTGCTCTCGCTGCCTTTGTAGCAGAAAACAGGCTGGAAAAAAACAGGAGAAAAAGCATTTCAAAACAACACAGATTCTGTGCTCCAACACAGCATCACCGCCCGAGGAGACAAGGAAATATAAATATTCCCCAACCCGACTCTTCACTCTATTTACTTAGTATTTTATGCTTAACACAGTCCCCCCCCCCCCCCACCTTTTTTCAGACATGGCAAGTAATTGACATGGATGAATAAAGCTCATGTGCTGTGTGGAGGAAATGTTTGAAGCATTATAAATCAGAATTTTACCACAGGCAATATTAGAAATGAAACTGCAAATAGTGTTGAAAACCATTCAAGAGCTCTGAGCACTTAAAATGAAAATAACTTATGGAAGTGACTATGAAATTGCTTGATTTTACATGTTTCTGATTTACATGTTCTAAAATCAAAGTAAAATTTGATGTTTGATTATTTCCTCTTATTTCCTTATTCGAGTTCTTCCACCTTGCTTTTGTGTTTCATTAACACATCAAATGAAGGACACTTCTTATATGTATAATATATATATAATAATATATATAATATATGTAATATTTATATATATTAGAAGTTCTAAACAAAGTAGAATAAAAAAAACAACTAGAAATTAATAGACCAAAAAGCGGTCATAGCAGCTTGATTTTTTTATAAAATAATTTGTATATAATTGGTCAAATATAAGCATCCAGTGCATAGAAAGACATTTTGACAAGTACAATGAAGAACCTGTGAAGTTAAAAAAACAACACATTAAATATACATTTATATGTTTATTTTTCCTCAAGTAAAATGGGTGTTGAGCTATATGACACTAATTTTCTCAAGAAATATTAAATTTACAAAAAATGTACGATTACAGTAACAAAGGAAAATATGTATGACGCACAATTTATATAGTAAAAACAAATATTTCCATTTAAAATGTGACCTCAAAGTGAAATCCTGTAAAAACATGGAACTTTTTTTGATTCAGGCATGCTTAATTGTGTCCCTGAAGTAACTGATTTTAGGCTACATTGCACTGCATATTGGTTGTGATTCCAAAAAGGGAATTAATAAATAGATTATCAAAAAAATGAATAATTTCATAAACAATTATGTACAACTATACACATATGTATATATCACTTACAATACAATGTGCAGACATGTACAATATTCTAACAAACATAATTACAAGCCACTATAAATTAATACAAAAGAGCAATGTACAGTGTGTATGTGTTGTATTCATCATGGATTATAAAGGTAACAGTCCCATTTATTATTTAGTTCCCGTTTGTGGAATCAGCCATCTGAAGATGCTCTCTGAGTGGATGAAACACTCATTTATCTTCCGTCTTATCGAAGAGGATGGAAAGCTTTGTAATGTGGGGATAAACCTGCAATAGTCTTTCTTTTTTTAAGCAATTACACTCAACAAGTTAATTAGTTTAATACCCTATCAGTGGTTCTCAACAATAATAATCCATGACTTAATTTATTGCAAATATTTCTCATCACTAGAATGTAGTGATTCAACCTAATGTAGTAAAAACAGTGAGCATATCACCATTTAAACTATAACTGCTACGCTTCAACCACGACTCCATCTTTGAGTTTTCAGTGATTGACAGGTGATGCCAGGTGATTGACAGGTTGGGTCCAACCATCCTGGTATGGGGGGGGGGGGGGGGGGGGGGGGGGGGGGGACTCTGGGTTTTTAGGAGAATCTAATTGAATAGTCTACTGAATATAAAATTCATTTTATGAACTTATACTTATATTTCTCTGAAATATTTATTGAATAATTATTTTTAAAGGATTTTTGCATGGATGCTACTTTTTAAATGTATATTTTAGAATCTCACGTACCCCTGGAGTGCCTTCACATACCCCCATTAGAGAACCACTGCCCAACATGGTTGAATAACAACAATCATGAGAAGATGATTTTATCTGGATGATATACATCTGCCTCTTGTTTTTCCTCCACTAGTCATGTCATGGTGCCCTCACACAGGGATGACTGGTAGTGTGTAAGTGTTGGCCTCCACTGGACAGCCACAGAGTCATTCCTGCATTTATCTGCATTAGTCAGCGTGACCTTAAATCCTCCAGTTCCTCTACAATCACATTCATCTTATCCCGTTGAAATGCCACTTTGCTTGTCTTTGTGTTCTTTTTCAATATGTAAGTCCATATTTGTTACTTTCTGTTAATGCACATTTTGAGTGTATAAAAAAGTATGCTATAGGGTTGCATTAAATTAGCTAAAAAATAACAAAATAATGCAGTTGGGAGGTGTTGTGGCTCTGTGATCATTTAACTGCAAACCAGTTTTTGTATGCCACAATTTAAAACGCAGCATTATTTTCCTTTTTTGATGATTTGCCTTGAACCAATCAGTCAGTCACACTTGATTGACTTTGTAATCAGCAAAAATGAAAAATAAATCTGATAACAGCATTAAATAAAAACAAAAACACATTTGAAAAAGCAATGCAGTGTCCAATAGGCTCCTGCCTCAAGCTCTTGAACTCTACCAACCCACTGAATGAACTGAACTTTCTCCCCACAGAGGCAGCTTAGGAAGAGGAAGTGCTACCTTCTGGTGGCCGGAGCCATCGTCCTCACCATCCTCATCATCATCATTGCTGTTTCAGCAAGAAAATGAGACCGGCTGCTATGGTAAGAACAGTCATTCCTAATTCCAACTCCTGTCCCAGACATCTGTAAATGTTGTTGATTCCATACAGTGTTGCCATTATATTAGATATAATATCAACGGCACCAAATCACAACAGAAGTAATTTAAGGTTACCTTGTGGGCGGCTGTGGCTCAGTTGGTAGAGCGGTTGTCTTCTGATCGGAGGGTTGGTGGTTCGATCCCCGACCATGGCAGCCTACATGTTGAAGTATCCTTGAGCAAGTTACTGAACCCCAGATTGCTCCTGATGCTGTGTTCATCGGTGTGTGAATGAATTCCCAATGGTGGCAGGTGGCAGCGTTTAGGGTAGCCTCTGCCACCAGTATGAATGTGTGTGTGAACGGGTGAATGAGTCAGTCTGTAGTGTAAAGCGCTTTGAGTGGTCGCAAAGAGACTAGAAAAGCTATATAAGTTCAGGTCCATTTACCATTTACCATTACTTTCCTATAGAACAGGTCTACATCTTCTCCTTTTATTAAATAAACTAAACAGCCTCATGTTTTTTTTTATACAGCATGTAATTTCTGTCTCTACATGTTTGACGTGAACTATTCTCGTCTGCTCTCTGTATTGCGCGCAGCGGAGTCCCACATGCAGTTTCCCATTAATTACCTAGACTGGCAGCCCGCTATAGTATTTGACGCTAATGTCACATTTCAAGCTCCTTAAAGTATATTTACACTTTTCACGATATAAAGTTCTACTGCGTTGTGTTGCTGTTGCTCAGCAGAGTGTCTGACCCGCCAGTCACTCATGAAAATACTAATTCTCCGGGGGGCATAAAGAGTCTATGTCTCCCGACTATCTCCCCCATGTATCTGTGCTAGTCATGGACTGGCTATAGTCAACACGTTGTTCAAGCAAAGGGTGGATCATAAGTGTACTTAGTAGTAGAACACTGAGGCCAAAGGTTGAAGATCAATTTTGTGATTGTATCACTAGAACTAGGCCGTTTGTCTTGGACACTCTGGTACAGAGAGGAGCAGCTGATAACGGTGATGGTGAGTTTGATCCAGAGGTTACATTAGATAATAATTTAATTGAATTCAATATTACCTGTCATTTTCATTTTTTAATTAAGCATATTAAATAGCATTTTTTTCTTAAATTCATATAAAAAAACAATCTTATAGGCCTCGTTTATGCGGTTGGGCACCGACTGTGCAGTTGCTCTTCATGTTAACCCCACAATACCTAAAATAATGTAACATGAAAGGACAAGCTTGTCCTTCATCCTCTACCACAACACCAATCCTGATTTTTTCCATGTAATTTATCAATGCCATCACAATTGCTATGCTTTTCAAATTAACTTCAGACACTCCCATGAAATATAGCAATTGCATGGTACAAGCTAATGTTTTTGGGCTTAGATAAGCAATCAGCAAGGACTTTAGCAGAAAGGATTTGACCTGTAATTAATGATTTGGTTTATATGTGTGTTTTAAGTATATTTATGTGATATTTGTGTTACAATCAAAGTTGTATGTTAATCTTGCTTTATACAGACAGTCAGTCTTATATGCAACTAACTTACTAACCTTTGACCTGCTCATACACTGATTTTCACATGATATATTTAAATTTACTGGAACAAAACACAGTTCACAGTTCACATGACCAGGGCAAAGCCTAGTCACCTGGCTTCACAGCTGGACATTTTACAACTCATTGTGTGAGGAGCTTCGATATTTTTCTGTTTTACAGATGGTGCCCCTATGAGCTGACTTAGAGCAAATCAAGTCATATCATTTCTTATAATTAATAATTGTTTATGATAATTATTAATAATTCTTATAGCCATCCAACCACACTTTGAACCTGAGTGTTGCTCAGGTTCATCCTTACATATTTGGTATCCTTATGGGAGGGATAGCATTTATGATAACGCCCTTTTATTAATATATTTGATGCCCTGTGCAAGGTCATAATTTATTCAAAAAAAGAGCCATCCTTAATTCCCAACATGTTTGGTGATCCATGATGGAGGCAGCTGGTATCTGTAACCAGATACCCCAACATATTGGACGCCCCGTTGCGTAGTTACAACATTCCAAATGGTGCAGTGGGATTTCCTAAATCAGAGCTGCTCTGATCTTAATCAAGCAGGAGTTTCCTGTAAAGAGACTGTGACTGTTGGTCAGATTCCTGTGTTTTGTCATATGTCTGATATTTTAATACATCTTCAAATTAATTCACAACATCTTCAACTCTCACCTCAAGAAAAATTCCTCATGCATCCGAGGGGAAGTTAGGTAAATGGAATCTGAGTGGGCCATGTTGAAAGCCTCCATTGTGGATGTGGCTGCTAAAAATCATGGTCAGAAAGTTGTCGGAGCCTATTGTGGCAACCTGAAAGAGGCTTTTGTGGCTTGCTTGACCCAGGAGTCTCCTGAAGCAGCAGACAGGTACCGGTTGGCTGCAGCTTAAAACATTTACGAGCCCATGGAAAGATCTCTGTAAGGAACTAGAGAGATCCGACCCGAGATGCTGAAGGCTTGACATTGTTTGGCTGTCCCAAACCTAACCCTAAAAGGAAAAAGCTAAGCCTTGATGCAATACAATAAGATTAGGTGTGGGAATATACAAACATGAGTAATCCTTTAAATTTTTAATTTTTAGATTTAAAAAAGCAAAACAATGAACTGCAAACTAACCCGAAAGTAGCTGCTGTGCAAATTTAAGTTTTGGGCTGCTTGAGCTAAGTGCTAAGCCATGTGACGGTTGGCCTGCTGGCCATGAGATAAAGATTGATAGATTGTGGGGAACATAGGACCCTTTTTGGGGAAAACGGGGAACATAGGACCTTTTTTTCTTATTGGGGAACATAGGGATGACCCCACCTGAAGCACTTACTGGAACAGCTTTGAGTATGAAGCTGTCAGGATGAGAGCCAACACATAATAAGAGTTGTTTCAGCTCTGCTAGTGTTGTAATTGTTAGTCTTGATCAAGTAGATGCTCAGCATATAATATTATTAGTTTGATAGTTACAACAGGAATAACTTAATAATTCATGTATGTCTTTTAAGATTAGGGTTGGATTTTGATTGCTTTTTCTAGTTTTTCAAATTTTTAGATAGTAAAGCTAATCTTATATAAACCTTTTGTCCTTTCTTACTCTATTATTATTAACTTATTGAAAGCAAAAATCAATATAGAAAACATTTAAATTGCAGGCTTGACACACTGAACACTAAAGGCAAATTCTGTGAAACATCACTGTATATATTTTGTTATTATTTACTGCTTGATTTGGTGTATTTTTTTTATTTCTACACACCTTTTTTGCCACCTTTTAGTTTGGAAAGAGATAGTAAAATTTAAATGGGACATAGCCATTGTCAACGTCATTCTGTACATTTCAATTACATTGGAAATTTCAGCAAACTTCTAAAGGTAACTCCTGCGATCTCCTGACCAGAGCGAGCTAGTCCATAGTAAGCGTGACAGTGGAAGCAAGGCATGAAGAGTCAATTCCTGAACTCTGACGTTGTTCAAACAATAGGTGGAATGTCAACCAAATGACGCACTTCTTATTAAAAAAGGAAAGGAAAAGTCACATCAATCAGGTTCTTCCAGCTGTTGGAGAAAGTGTGGCTCCCAGGAGGCAAATCATTATCACTTGTTCTGGGCCTGTCCACCTGTAAATGCTTTCTGGCGTAAGATCAATATAGAATTGGTGACAATATTTGGGACAACTATTTTTTTTGGGGCTTCTGCACTCTACATCCTCAAATAAAAAACACAAAATACCTTTTTGGCATACTGAGTGCAGCTGCTAAAAAGCTCTAACAAGGAAATGGCTTCAGCCAGACAACATCTATAGACGAGTGGTATGACATCATCTATGAAATTGTTGTAATGGAAAGAATCACTTTCTCTGAGGCTTCAAAAAGCCAAATTTGAGGAAATCTGGGAGAGAGAGATTGTACACCGCTCTAAAACAGCCTTCTTTTGTTTATATCATGTGACTTTCTTTCTTTTTTTTAAACTGTTTTACTACTTGCTGTAGATGGAAACATCCCCAAGTTCTGTATGTTTGTTTATAACTAGATAAAAATCTGAAAATATGGATCACAATGCCATTTATTATAAAGGTAATGACTGTTCTAATGTGCTATAGCCTTCAGTTAGCCTGGTAGCTGCCATTTCCCTGCACCACCTGGACTTCCTCTCAGTCAACCAAATCTAAATCTGCTCACATCCCATATCACTAATTGACAAAGTTGTCATCCACACTGTAAAAAAAAATCTGTTGTCTTTACGGTAAAGAAACGGCAGCTGTGGTTGCCAGAACTTTACCTACTTTAGTTTAACTTTACTTTACATATTTATTATCATAAATATGGTGTAACTTTTTGTAATATTACAGTAAAATTATATTAGCACTGTTAATTTCATGTTTAAGATTGCCGTTTTATTCCATATTTTACCGTAAAAAATAAAGTTTTTCTATCAAAACAAACGCTGTTCTGCCATATAATTGACATTAAAATACTTACTGTCATGGTTTAGCAGTTTTTCACTGTAAAATCTACAGACATTTCGGTAACATTAAGGTCCTTAATAACCATTAATTAACAAGTAATAAGGCATTGTTCTCGCTTTAGATCCGGTAGTTGCAAAAAGCAACTTATAGTTAACTTATAATAGATGAGCAATAAAGTATATTTTAATATCAATAAGCAAACAAAATAAGATTAATAAAGGCATGGCAAAGACATAATGGGTGGGTCATGGGTGTTTATAATGCCATTATTAACACTTATATAAGCTTATAAACACACAATAATGTTAATAAGCGTCTTGTAAGGACTTACAAGGGCCTTATTACTTGTTAATTAATGGTTATTACAAGGACCTTAATATAAAGCGTTACCGACATTTCTTACAGTGTAGCTAATTGACAACGTTGTCAGCTATGGGTGATGTCACAGATGGTACATCCATGTTTTCTCCAATCAGTCATGGTTGAAAACTAAAGTTGTATGCTGTATGTCTGTCAGCCAAAGCCACATGCCAACTGTCTGGTAACCTTGTTGGATTTCTCATTTAGAGTTAGAAACCAGTACAGAAGACAAACTGAGAGATGGTTAACCCCTGGCCTTAAGTGATAAAATTAAATAAAGTTTATTTTATTTTGAATAATCTAAGTTTATTGCCCTCCATATTCCTGAAAGCTAACAAAGCTGCCATACGACACTAAATTATCACCTAACTGTCAGCCTCATATCATGGCTTGAAAAGCTGTCTTGACAAACGCAGTTTTTTTAGTCTTTCATACGATCAATACCAGATGTCTCTGCTTGCATAAAGTATTGATCAGCACCTATTTTCCTCTGGGGGGAGGAAAATGGAAATCCTGTGGAACAAGGCATTCTATTCATGAAACAGCAGGCTAAATCGATGCTCCCATGATGTCTGGCCCATGCTGAGGCTCAGCATTCGGCTGTCGACACTCAAGTGGCTAGACACTACCAGTTACCACAGCAAGACAGTCTCAGTGCTAAAAAAGGAAAATGCCATTTTGAAGGACCCTTTGTACTGTTGTATGCTTTACACATTTTCAAAGACAGCCTTATTGATGTTCACCTGTGCTGATAAAAAGCAGTCACAGCCATGGAAAACTAATAACAGACATGTGGGGTACATATTTTAGATCAAATTACTCTGAATTTGAGGTTCCTTTGTCTTCTGTTTTCAAGAACATCAAATCTTCAAATGGAGTTTTGAACTGAATTAATGAATTGCTTCACTGGGGTCTTCAGGTGGGCACCCTGCTTCACTGATGTTTCGTTGATAAGCCTGCGACATCTCCACAGGGCTCAAGGGCGACACCTGGCGTCCCAGGTGTGCCCCCCTCAGACCCCAACTGGGCTGCAAAATGACCATCAGGGCGTACCTGATGGTCATTTTGCAGCCCAGTTGGGGTCCTTCCCCTTGATCCACAGCCAGCTGCTGCCTCGCTCGGCAGCCTCTGACAATGATCTGATGGCTTGTCGAAAGGCCTGTCCTCGCACTCCCATCCCCTCCAGAAGCTTGATTGTGGACGTGGCAACAAAGCCTCTGCATCCGACCTCAACAGGAAGCACATGGTCCCGCAAGCCACGTTGTTCTGCCTCTGCTGCTATGTTGGAGTACTTCAGGCGTTTGCGTTCATATGCTTCACTGACTGCAGCCTCCCACGGCACAGTCAGATCTACAATGAAAAGCGATTTCTGCAAGGTTGACCACAAGACTAGGTCCGAGCTTCTGGTCTAGATCAACCTGCATTTTCCAATCCCAGGCATTGTCCAGGAGGGTCGCTTCCACTCTAGCAGATGTTTTTGCTGGGAATTGTCCTGCTCTTATGAACGGGATGGTGTTCGGATATCTGGATGCTGAAGAAGGAAGGGCGTTGTTGGTAGATCTTCTTCTTTCCAGAGTGATCACCAGTTGTTGTAGGACCTGGTTGTGTCTCCAGGTGTAGCGGCCTTGGGACAAACTGGTTTTGCAGCCAGTGAGAATGTGCCTGAGTGTTGCAGGGGTTTGGCAGAGAGCACATGTTGGATCCTCTCCGAGCCACTGGTTTAGGTTCTTGGGTGAGGGAAGAACATCGTAGGTTGCTCTGATGATGAAGCTGAGTCGGCTTCCTTCCATCTCCCAAAGATCCCTCCATGTGAGCTTACGATTTTCCAGGTTTTCCCAGCTAGTCCATTGGCCCTGTTTGGACTGCGAGACTGCCTCTGCACATATTGCTGCCTCTCCCTTTTGTCAGACCTCAGCCACCACAAACCCACCTCTTCCATAGTGCACCTGTCCTACAATGTCTCCATGTCTGAGAGAAGATTTTGCTTGCTCTACAGCCTCAATTTGGATCCATTTCCCATTTGCATTTGTACTCCTCTGTGAGGCTAGAGACAGGCAGTTTCAGAGCCCCATGCCCATACAAGCCGATATTGCTGAGGCAACAGGGAAGACCAAGCCACTTCTTAATGTAAGAGCTGACTGTCCTCTCCTGCTTCTCGACTTTGGTTATGGGGATCTTGTCAAGTGTATTTCACGCAGTGGCTTCCCACACTTGAAAAGGAAGGACCAGTCAGACCATGGATTTCACTCGTTCTTAGTTTATTTTCCAATGACCAATGAAGAAAGGTGAAAAACCTTTAAACAAACAAGAATAAACAGATGTAAATAAAATACAGCATCAACCAAGGTTGTAGTACATTCCAATGCAAGTGCATTATACTAAATAAAAAGTATATTTAAACATACATTGACTTGTTTCATTCAATATTAAAGTACTGTATCTTAGAAATAAAAACACACTTAATCATTTACTTTCAAATTAACCAGTTTTTTCGTCATTTTAATACTTTTTCACCTTAAATGAAATCAAACATTTTAAACTGATTTTACTGTAGATTTTAACAACCATTTTAACAGAAATACTCGACTAATAAAATAAATAATCAACTTATCAGTCATTCATACACAACATAGACCAATAACACTCAAACAGTCCAGAGGAGACAAGCTTACCGGTAGCCCTTTTGATTTGAGTCCTTTTCCCAATGCGTTCTGAGTTTTGTGAAGTGAGTTTACTTCTTTTCCCTTTTCTCTTTGTCTCTGCTGTCCTTTGTCTCTGCCGTCCTCCTCCTGCCAACCGACATGTGTGTCTCTGGCGTGTGTGACTCCGGTGTGTCCCGCTGATTGCGGTAATTGTGCCCACCTGGTGAGGTGCGCCGCAGCAGCGAGCCGATGCGCGCCGATGCGCGCCACCGACGCGCGCACACAGAGCGCGCCCGCAGACACGTACAGGCAGCAGCATGCACACAGACGCTCCTTACCCAGATCGCCGCAACAGATCTCATAAACTGTTAGAGGCCACATCAGGCGGGGGAGCAATCCAAACTGCAGACACCACAGTTTCAACTTGCCAGGAAGCAAGGTCTTGTCGATGCTGGCAAGGCCTTTGATGGTTTCTTCCCTCAGCTGATCGCTCTGGTCTTTGAGGTTCTCGTTGTACCAGCGCCCTAGGCTCTTAACGGGTAGCTCTGACACCAAGGGAATGGGTATATCCTTGATGTAGAACCTCTGGTCCACAACTTTTCCTTGAACGATGGATATGCTCCTGGATTTGTTGGGTTTCAGCTTCATCCTTGCCCATGTGATGTTGTCATGAAGCTTCTCTAACAGCCGTTTCATGCATGCAATGGTGGATGTTAAGGTGGTCATGTCATCCATGTAGGCGCGAATGGGAGGTAGATGCTGTCCACACTGCAGATGTTCACCTCCAACAACCCACTTGGACGCTCAGATGATCACTTCCATTGCCATCGTGAAGGCTAGTGGGGAGATGGTCGAGCCTGCCATTATTCCTAATTCCAGTGACTGCCATGATGTTATGTATTCTGTTGTTTTGACACAGAATTGCAGGTCTTGGAAGTAGTTTTTGATAAGGTTTGTCCACGCCGTCACATGGTCTTTCCCTAGTTGTCAGCTGCACTTTCACAGCAGTCACTGGATTTCTCCAGTTTTTCAGTTGAGCTTATAGGACTTGATAATACAATCCCTTATTTGATCAGCACTTGGTGATGAGTGGGTTAGAGGTAATTGCTTCACTGGGGTCTTCAGGTGGGCACCCTGCTTCACTGAAGTAATACAGAATAAATACGCCCCAGCCCAGCAGAGCAGCAGTTGTCAGCATCTCATTCCTCAGCATACATAAACACAATGCAGAGATTGTAGCAGACTGAGGTATTTGGCCAGACCGGCTACAGTGGGTGAGGAAAAATACCGCAAAACAACAGGAAGTGACATCGCCGAAATGTCAAAGGTCACACAATAAAAAAAGAAAACTAACAAAATAAAAGCTCCCCAAAAGAAATACAGCAACAGGATTTTCACATGGAAACTAACAGTGAAACATGAACAGAAGATAAAAAATGGACTTTTGGTGAAATATAAACCATCTCATATATACATCGGTTACACTAGCTTGTTAGCCTCTGCTAGCTTGGTAGCTTCAAGCAAGGTTGGCTATTTATACAGTCTATGGATTGGTTGATAGTGTTGGGACAACGAAGCTTCGTAAAGCATTTGCTTTATTTACAGAGAGAGATGGCGCTCTTTGTTCAACAAAGGGCTGAAAACACACTCAATTGCTATTGCTGAAGCCTTTTTTTTTTTTAAAGCAAAGAGCACCATCTCGTGGGGTCGAAGCTTCATTGTCCTAACACTACTGGTTCATCCCTCAGGTCCGGTCCCCCTAGTGGCCTGGCACTCTTCCCGTTGTTTTGGGGTTTTGTGGTTTTGGTATTTTGCAGCATTATTCTTTGGCATTTGTTTTGTGGGTTTGTAAGATTTTGCTTCTGCTTAGTTTCTGTGATTGCAGCATTTTTTTGCTTTTGCATGATTCCTGTATTTGCAGCGTCCACAACTGTGAGGATGTTCCTAAATTAATCGAGCAGCTTGTGAATTATCTGCTTATTTACATTAAAGTTAGCTAATGTCTGCACTGACACAAACATGCCGCCACACTGCTCCCTCACTGGGTGAGAGAGCTAGGGACAAGTTATGCGCCTCCGCTTCAATGAAGAAATACATATTTAATAGGCTGCATTGCTCAGTCATAAGCATATGGGCCATGGCATGTTCCTTTACGGGTTAATTTTGAGTTTAAATACAGTTGCACTCTCAGACAGTTGAAGATTAAATATATAACTTTTTATTAGTGTAGCACCCTGAGCTTGTGTCTTTTTAGCTCCTCTATCTCTGGATTGCTTAATCAGCAATCACCTGAAAACACATGGAAAGGGGAGAAGAAACACAAAACACACACACACACACATACACAGTTTGCTGCCTGACACGTAACAAACACTAAGACTCTAAATGACAAATCTAAGTGCATAAAAATGGTCTTTTACTAAATCATTGATTTGTTTTTTTAAATGCAGCCTGACACGTAGCAGTCATGTTAGCGTTGGCATGGTGACAATGTTAGCATGTTGATGTTAACATTCAGCCTAAAGCACCACTGTGCCTAACACAACTGCTAGCATGACTTTAGACTTGTAGTCTTGCTTTTATAACTTATTGTAGTATTGATGTTGCACAGATGATCACATGACTGTTCTTATTTATGTATATATTTTTGTAAATGTAAGTGGAGCCATACAATGGCACATATGCATTGTCAGTTATGATTCTTTTCATGTGTTTTAACCTTTTATAATGATCAAAATAAAAATTCACCACATTGTTATCGCCTCTTGCCAAATGTCAGCAGTTAAGTAGTTAAGAGTTAAGGATGATGGATGGATGGATGGATGATGGATGGATGGATGGATGGATGGATGGATGGATGGATGGATGGATGGATGGATGGTTGGATGGATGTTTGGATGGATGATGGATGGATGGATGGATGGATGGATGGATGGGTGGATGGATGGAATGATGGATGGATGGATGGAATGATGGATGGATGGATGGATGGATGGATGGATGGATGGATGATGGGTGGATGGATGGATGGATGATGGATGGATGGATGGATGGAATGATGGATGGATGTTTGGATGGATGATGGATGGAGGATGGAATGATGGATGGATGTTTGGATGGATGATGGATGGATGGATGGATGGGTGGATGGATGGATGGAATGATGGATGGATGGATGGATGGATGGATGGATGATGGGTGGATGGATGGGTGGATGGATGGATGGATGGATGATGGATGGATGGAATGATGGATGGATGGATGGATGGATGGATGGAGGATGGAATGATGGATGGATGGATGGATGGATGATGGATGGATGGATGGATGGGTGGACGGATGGATGGATGATGGATGGATGGATGGATGGATGGAATGATGGATGGATGGGTGGATGGATGATGGGTGGATGATGGATGGATGGATGGATGATGGGTGGATGGATGGATGGATGGATGATGGATGGATGGGTGGATGGATGGATGGATGATGGATGGATGGATGGATGGATGATGGATGGATGGATGGATGGATGGATGGATGGATGGAATGATGGATGGATGGATGGAATGATGGATGGATGGATGGATGATGGATGGAGGATGGAATGATGGATGGATGTTTGGATGGATGATGGATGGATGGATGGATGGGTGGATGGATGGAATGATGGATGGATGGATGGATGGATGGATGGATGGATGGATGGATGGATGGATGGATGATGGGTGGATGGATGGGTGGATGGATGGATGGATGATGGATGGATGGATGGAATGATGGATGGATGGATGGATGGATGGATGATGGATGGATGGAGGATGGAATGATGGATGGATGGATGGATGGATGATGGATGGATGGATGGATGGGTGGACGGATGGATGGATGATGGATGGATGGATGGATGGATGGATGGAATGATGGATGGATGGGTGGATGGATGATGGGTGGATGATGGATGGATGGATGGATGATGGGTGGATGGATGGATGGATGGATGATGGATGGATGGGTGGATGGATGGATGGATGATGGATGGATGGATGGATGGATGGATGGATGGATGATGGATGGATGGATGGATGGATGGAATGATGGATGGATGGATGGATAGATGGATGGATGGATGGATGGATGGATGGATGGAATGATGGATGGATGGATGGATGGATGGATGGATGGGCTAAGTGCCATAGCAGAGCAATTATGAGCATGGCCAATTCAACAAGATCCAAGAAACATTTTGGTGTCTGCAGGACCAACAATAAATGTCCAAGTTTATAATTATTTAAGGAATAAACTGTAAACCACCTTTCCCTCTTCTATAAACCTTACATTGGTACAGATAAATATTTTAAAGTATGGAGCATTTAATAGCCTTTCCAATAAATAAAAATAATAATAAATAATCATCAAAACAACAGTTGCAAGCATAACAATGAAAAACAGCCTCTGCAAATGTTCAGTCAATTTCCTTTAAAGGCGTAATAATCCACAGTAGCAACACAAAATGGACTGATGAAGAGAAAACAAGGAGAAGCAAACAGAACAACACAGTACACAGACAGGCGACTCTTTGCTTTATTTTAACAAGAGGAGTTTGATTACAAGTGTTTGACTTTTTACTGTTATGGTAATGAAAATAAAAAGCTGTTGCACCTCTAAGTTTCATTTGTCTCAGTAACAGAAATTCTTTAAAAAAGATCAAATAATCCAGTTATTGGAGTACTTTCTTATGTGTGTTTTGGGATTAAAATTTTGTTTTAGATGTTCTAAGTTGGCAACCACATAATAAAGCACTAACAGATAAAACTAGTCCTCCCATTGACTGTTCACCCATGCTCAACAGGGGTCAAAAAGGGCCCCATGACATTACACTGGTTTTAGGACATATAGAAAAAAAATATTACCGATGGCTTTTTTCACCTTTTAAGGCAACTCATGACCATATAAAATATGAAAAATATGAAAATTATATATCAATGTGTTGGTCATGAGTTGCCTTAAAAGGTGAAAAAAAAAGTTGGTAATCATTTTTTCTACATGTCCTAAAACCAGTCTGATGTCATGAGGACCTTTGACCCCTGAGGAGCACAGGTGCTATGGAAATACATAAAACACGTAACAATGAATGAAGAAAGTTGAAATGTATGCTTCTACTACTTTATATTTTAAGTTAACCTATATAAATCGTAAGTTGAAAATGATTTGGGGTCAATTTTGTTTATTTATTTATTTTTAATTGTTAGGAAACCGTTTATCCATCATTCCAGGTAGTGTTTGTGAGCGACATATACATCAATCCTAAAGGGGAAATATCTCTCTTTAGCTGCTAAATGCTCCACTGTTGACCAGCTCGTCTCACCACGTCCAGCTGCTGTTTGCTGAGCAGGTGAACAACAGGTTCATCACACCTTTGTCTCTGGACACAGCTGCCCATTTGGCTGGAAGTGGGACTGATGACAGTGCTGACAGTGGAATTTGGGTAAAAATCTCCACGAGTGACTCATCTATTATTTGTATAGTTCAAGGGTAGGAAACCTGAGGCTCTGGAGCCACATGAGGCTCTGCAGTGGCGCCATGTGGCACAACTGTATGAAATGAAACAGTTATTTATTTAAAATATTAGATATTCCTTTATTGATCTCCCATGGGGGGAATTCAGGTGTTGCAGCAGCACAAGTACAAAGTAAAACAGATAGGATAATAAAAATAGGATAATACAATGGAATAGAATAGAGATGTTTAGTATAGTATAGTATAGTATAGTATAGTATAGTATAGTATAGTATAGCATAGTTTAGTATGTAAGTATAAAATAAAAATACAAACAAGACCAAACTAAAAAACTAGCATTGTAAACATGTTAAAGTGGCAGTGAAATGGAGAACATATGGTCAATGAGTTGTGCATTTCAGTCCAGTGCAAGTTTTAAAAAAAAAAAAATGTTATATATTTTTAATGTTAATTTATCATAGGCCCAACGCAATTTGTATTCCTCAGTTGTAAAAATGTGTTACTTATTTATGACCATAAAAAATGTTTTTACATTTTATTCAACAAGTCTGTCCCGGCGCCTTAAACCCTTTTTTTTGCCAATTTCAAGTCTAGTTTTGCATTGCTGCATTCTGACAAAATCATATTAATAAATAAAAAGTAGGCTGTTTTATTTTCATTTTAAGGCTGAAAATAAGGTCTGTGGCTCCATTACGACATTTTTCTCTTTTTTTGGGCAACAGTGGCTCTTTGGTCAGTAAAGGTTGCCCACCCATTCTGCCCTACAAAGCCTAACTGCAGTAACTACGCAATAAGGTAAAACTGAGAAAAACTGCTTTAAAGTTTTTTAACGTTTGTTACTTCGCCAGCCAAATGGGTTATAGGTAGGTAAGTGATATGATACCTTTTTCTACATGAATTGTCGATGTAATTTCATGACGATTTATTTGACCTTTGAGCCCAAAAATGTTGTTACTTCACTCTGGTTTTGCTGTAAAAGGTTCTAATAGTAATGCAAAAACAGTGCAGTGACTACAATGTTGTTGTCTTCTTTCAGCTTTTATATTTTTTCAGTGAAAAAACATTTTCAAATTGATTTTGTTATCAATTTAATTAAAAGTGTTTAACAACTCTTTTCAAAGATTTGTGTGTTTTAGACTTAATATTATAAAGTAATGTTATATTTTAGTCTTAATATAGCTTTATCACTTTTTTACTTAAACACTATCTAGATAATACTGTCCCTATTAAATGAACTTAGAATTTCTGTGTCTTCACTATTCAACACAATGAAGAAATACAAGGCTTCACTGTATTACAGTCAAATCAGACTGTGGTACGTGCAATTACTGTAGTCTGCTTTGTTTTTGAGTTGGATTTTGTATTTACTGCAATTTTTACATCATTATTTCTCTAAAATAAAGCAAAATTGAAATATAAAACTTTGTCACAACATAAAACAGACATCAAATAGTTCATTTCTGGTTATAACTCAATATTGACCAAAAATGTAGTTACTGCAGTTAGACTTTGTAGGGCAGCATTGTATAGTTATATATTATTTATTAGTGTAGCCTTAACTTTCACATCTTATCTTTATATATATATATATATATATATATATATATATATATATATATATATATATTTGATGTGTTTTTGTTAACCTCTAAAAAGAGAAAACACCAAAGGGCCAGTATGGATGTTTGACATTTCAGATCAATGTTCTTCACTCTGAAGAAAGAGTTTCATGAAGCTATGAAGGTTTTTAAAATAGCAGACAGCAGATCTGCAGAGCAGGTCTCCATACAGACAGCTTTTTATTGGCTGCTAGTTTAAATGATTGACCGGATGTTCTCTCTCCTTTTCATTATTAAGACGATGGATGTCACCATGACATCCATAACCCTGACAGAGAATCTGCTACTATGAGTGGCTGACCACTTTATAGCTCCAAGAGCACACTTATCCCCTGAACCACGTCTGTCAGGCTGTCTGTCAGGGTCTACGGCAGTCTCATCTTTATATGGAACTTTAAAACCAGAATAAGTTTGACCAGTGTGCTTCACACAGTAAAGAAGAGGATTAAAGAAAATCAAAGAGACTGAAGAGAGAGACAACAAACAACCTGTGAGGTAAACACACACAGGCAGAACAAGATGTTGGAAGATCACACAAACAAAAAATGATTTTAAAATATAGCTGAAAAATATATCAGTTGAAACTGCAGTTTAGTTCAGGGGTGGTCAACCTGAGGCTCCAGGGCCACATGTGGTCCTTCAGGCTCTATGACTAAAACAATATACAAAATAAAAACAAAAAAAGTTTATTTCTTTACATTTAAAATGTAATTCATCATTGGTGCAGGCCCAAAGCAATTTGTATTCTTCACTTTTAAAAATATGTAGCTATACAGCAGTGAAACTAATTTTAAAAACCTTTTAGTCAACTAAAATGTGTCATATATATTTATATATATATATATATATCATATATTTAGCTTATGAAAGTCTACAGGCACCGTTACATCTACATTTTGACAATTTCAAGTCTAGTTTTAGATTTCCCTTCACCAGACGAGCTTTCAATTCCAAATCTCCTGAGATATTTCTTCTTCTGTTTCCAGCCTCCAGACAGATTTGCACTTGGGTCGTCGTTGCATTCTGACAAAAATCATATTAATAAACAAGTTAAGGCTTATTTAGACTGAGTAGGCTGTTTTATCTTCATTCTAAAGCTCAAAATTAGGTTTGTGGCTCCATTCAGACTTTTTTTAATCTTATTTTGATGTTAGTGCAGGTTGCTTCCCTGGTTTAGTTGGAAAGGACCAAACATGACATGACATGACATGACTCAAACCTGTCAGCTGAAAGAACCATAAAATAGGAAATTAACTCTTAAAACCAGATAAAGTAAAGCTGCCAGCAGTGATGAACTGGCCCGAGCAGAGTGACCTGATGATTATTTGGTTCTTACCAAGATAAAAAAAAAACTTTAACTCTTTAAACAAGGTGAATTATCTAACACTGCTAAATCTAATTTCTTATTTTAAGTGTTCAACATGCTTATTTCTAGATTTAATAATCTTAATTTAAGAAATCTTGTCAAGGTAAATTATCTGTCTATGCAGCAAGATCATTTCCCTCAGATTTACTGTTTTTATGTTTTTAGTGTTTTTAGACTAAACACCTTTTTTGCAGTGTTTTAGAGTTGTGCCAACAGACACCAGACCATCACAGGACTCTGCAGTTCATGAGCTCCTTTAATCTTCTTCAACTTCATTTGTTGGCTCCAACCTTTTGGTTAGCGTTAACTAAATCCCAGGACCGACAGTTTATTTTTAGACCCAGATCTAGGATAACAGTCTGACTCCCACTCATGCTAAAGATAAAACTTGTGTTTTCCCACAGGCTCGGCTCAGTTATAGTCAAGAACAGCTGACTCCCTAACATCATAGCATATTGGATATGGAATTAATCTGCAGGTGCTTCAATTGCAAATGGATGTCAAATGCCAAAATGTGGTCTGCAACAGACTAGGGCTTGTTTCTGATTGTCCAGAAATGCTTTTTGTGGTGTGACCTGTAGCAGAGAGAGTCGGGGCAGACGGGGCAGCTACCAGAGCCCAAAGGTCATTGGGCCCAACTGAACATGTATTTTTTATTTTATTATTTTATTAATAAATAGATGTCATAGATCCTGGTTGTTATTTTGTGGCTGCATGTGTTGTAGACCGCCATGTCTAAACTGTAAATATGTCTGTAGATTTTACAGTGAAAAACTGTTAAACATGACAGTAAAAGACTGTAAAATGATAAATGGGTTAATTTAAAAGTTAACACAATAAATTTATCAGCCAAAAGAGTATTTTTTACATTTATATATATATTTTGAAAATACATTTCTCCATTTTAAAATACACTGGCACCGTGTTTGTAGCCAAAATATACTGTAATATACATACAAGACATAATTTTTGCATTTATTTTTTGTAAAAATACTTTTTCTCACTGTTAAATGTACTAAACACCATATCTCTAACAGAAATATACTGTAATATTTAATGGTAAAATCTTTAATTTATGCAGCATTTATAAAGTATTTTCTTGTCAATTATATGGCAGAACAGCGTTTATTTTGATGTAATTTATTTTTTTTTCTTAAATGTGAAATCAACAGTGCAAATATCCTTTTACCGTAATATTAGAAAAAGTTGCACTGTATTTATTACGGTAAAGTTCTGGCAAACAGCTGCTGGTTTTTTTACCCTAAAACACGTTATGTCACGTTGCTTGCATACTTGTACGTTGTTGTTGTGTGTGGGTTGATTATGATTGGTCTGGTTGTTATATGGCTTTGTGGCTGTATGTGCATCCAGCATCACTGAGTGTCAAGTACTGTGTATTTATTAACCTTCTATCTTTGGTCCCAACCCACTAGTTTAGTCAGCCTTACTTGTTTCATAGCTAATTATCAGCAATATATGCCCATATCAGACGTATCAGCTATTGTTGCTTAAATATCAGCAGGTCACTGTGTCATAACAGATCCATGGCGCTGTCCATGGTCCTGGAATAGTCATGATCGGTAATCTGCATTTCTATCTGCTCCATCCTTCCTTTAATCCTTGCATCTCCATACAGCTGATACTACACCATACTATCCTGCCCTACCAAGTCTAACTGCAGCAACTACATTGTTGGTCAAAATTGAATTATAACTAAAAATGAACTCCATATTGTCTGTTTTATTTCGTGACAAAGTTTTAGATTTAAATTCTGCTTTGTTTCAGAGAAATAATGATATAAAAACCACAAAATCCAACTCAAAACCAAGCAGTAATTGCACTTACCACAGTCTGCTTTGGATATATATACTAATTTAAACATAAAAATAATATAAATTATCAGTTTATTTGAAAGGGAAATTATTATCTAGATAGTGATGAAGTAAAAAAGTGAGATGAAATTCTATTAAGACTAAAATATAACATTACTTTATGATATTAAGTCTTAAATACACAAATCTTTGAATAGAGTCGTTAAACACTTTTAAACACACTGATAACAAAATCAATCTGAAAATGTTTATTCACTGAAAACAAAATATAAAAGCTGAAAGAAGACAACAACATTATAGTTCCTGCTCTGTTTATCATTACTATTAGAACCTTTACAGCAAAACCAGAGTGCAGTAACAACGTTTTTGGGGTCAAAGGTCAAATAAATCGTCATGATTTTTGAGCATAAAAATGACATCATCAATACATGTAGAAATAAGTCTCATATCACTCATCAACCTATAACCCATTTGGCTGGGCAGTTAAAAATGTTTAAAAAAAAACTTTAAAGCAGTTTTTCTCAGTTTTACCTTTTGCCCATGTTACTGCAGTTAGACTTTGTGGGGCAGAATACTAGCCTAATATACTATACAGCTTATGCAATATCCTATATACTGTATAAGGGCCCAATACAGGTCCCGCCCCCTCTGCAAATGATCCAAAGCTCTTTTCAGTTTTCAAAAGCTGTGACTCACCGCATCCAAAAAAGGGCCCTTTAGAAAAAAATCACCATAAATATGCCCAACATTATTCTGCTGATTGGTCAAGTGGTAAACAAGACATGCATGAACCTCTCACTGGGTTTGTTTATCAGCATGGTGAAAAAAATCAGCTGCAGTGAGTAAAAAGACAGGGATTAATGTGTTAGTAAGTGAAATGTTTGATAAGAAGCTTTTTAATTTACAACTGCCCATACACAGCAACAATTGGAATGTTGAAATTTCAGGGTTGAACATGACAGAGTGGATTTCCACTCTCAACTGTCATTTTAACACATTCTGGGAACTTTGATGAACATTGCCATGCTTTCAAAGTATTACCAACTGAAGAAAGGTGTAATAAAATAATAATAACTGAGCTTAAATGTCACAAAACATTTAATATTCAAAGCTCATATGGTGCTGCAGATGAACGTTTGTACATTATACCTTTTTAGTTATTATGTTTTAATTGACTGCATGGGAAAAAATCCTTAAAATAAATGGTGTTTGTGAAAATGTATTTTTCTTGGAATTAATTATTCTGTCATTTTAATTATTGTTGTATTATAAAGTTATTATTTTCAAACGATGTAGTGTTAATTTAACCCAGTTTAGTGAGTTAAAATGGACCTCTTGACACAGTGTTAAATAATTAAGTATTTTGAAAAAATGTAAGTTTAACTCTGTAGTGTGGAGCTATATAAACCCTGAAAAAGTGTTAAAATCAACTCTGTGGGAGTTAATTCAACTCTCTAGTGTTTGCTGTGTCTATAGCTCCTACAGTTGTGATTATAAATCCAGGAGATCTGGCTCTGAAGGGTTTTCAAACGCTTTAGTCAGAGGTTTGTTGACTTGAAAAGAGGCGTTACACTAAAGTTGACACTGGTGTCATGTTGTTGCCAGGCAACACGCCCATCAGCCGGATACAGATTAAATAAACATTATAATGCAGACTATCAGGTGGGTGATGTTATCAGACTGGAACTTCCAAAAGGTGTTCAAATATTGTTCACCAATGCTCCAAACACATAATCTGAATGACTGTTAATGGCAGCGAGTGTGTTCCTCACCTTCTTTTCACTGAACAGACATCCAGCCAGACAAAGTGCATAAAAAGTGAGTGAAAGAGTGATAGAATAGAAGCTAGAGAGGCAGAAAGGAGAATAGCAAGTGTCGTACATCAGGTTAATGAGGGTGACGATGACAGAAATAACTGCTGAGTCGCTTCTGCTCTCAAATCAATAGCCTGGCTCTTTATGGCACTCTAAATAATGCAATAACTGCTTCCTGACACTTATTCCTTCCCTTATACGAATTATGGTACTGACACTGCCCTCACATCTTGTTTACAATGTTATTATGGGAGTCAGATTTCTCTATATGCATGCCGGCACCATGTGCTAAAACTACATGATACATTGTGTTGGCGCTGGTTTCCTGGAGCCAACTCTAACAGCAACAGCAGCGAATTAAGGGAACGTTTTAACTTCAAAAAGGGTTAAAGTAATAATAATTATTTTTACAGTAAGTACATTTGTGAAATACACTGGCACCATGTTTGTAGCAAAAATATACTATAATATATATACAAGCCATCACTGTAATTTTTTCATTTTTTTTCCCGTAAAAATCTGTTAAATGTACTAAACACCATATCTCCAACATAATTATACTGTAATATTTAATTGTAAAATATTTTATTGATGCAGCATTTATAAAGTATTTTCTTGACAGTTATATGGCAGAACAGTGTTTCTTTTGATGGAAAAACTTTATTTTTACGATTAAATATGGAATAAAATGGAAATTTTAAACGTGAAATCAACAGTACTAATATCATTTTACCGTAATATTAAAAATAGTTGCACCGTATTTACTACGGTAAAGTTCTGGCAACCACAGCTGCCGCTTTTTTGCCGTAAAAACAACAGTTTTTTTTTTGTTGTTGTTTTTTTTGTTTTTTTACAGTACATTATTATTATTATTATTATTACTATTATTGTTAAAGCTAGGATAACTGACCTGTGGATCAAAGGTCATTATTCAGTACAATTTAACTGATGAGGAACTTTTGGTGGATTTCCAGCAAGGCTGAACTGACTGAGATCATAAGTCAGAGCTTAAAGGCAAATATATGTAACTTTTACTGAGAAACGGCGACTGCAGCCTCTGCTGCCACAAACAGAGGTTGCAGGTTGCTGTTGGTACCTGAGGTACCTTGGTTGCTGAGGTTACCACTTGATTTTCTCCTGGATTACAGTTGGGTACAGAATATTGTTTTTTGCTGGGTTGAGGATGAGCTGGGGGATGGAGAGTAGAAAGGTCATGGAGGCTGGAGAGCCAGCAGGCGGATCGGCTGCTGGTTACCATGGTGAAATGGTTGCAGTTTGGTTTGGGTTAGGCACAAAAACTACTTGATTATGTTGAATAAAAGATCATGGTTAAAATCTTTGTGACATATATATGTGATGGTCCCTGTGTTGATGTGGTTTACCAGTTATTGTTTTTCCCATGTGTCCTTGAAGGCACCATCAGCAGAGAGCCGATTTTAAAGGATAAAAACCCAGAGTCAACTCTTTGTTTGGTTTCACTTTACAACATTTACGCTTCATATTGCTCACGCATCCATATTTACATTACTGATGTTACTGACTTACACACTTTACATTTGTACTTATCACCTCAGTTGTTAATTGAATAAATTCATTAATTTCTAGACATCTATTGTGTCCAATTCCGTATTTGTCATAGCCTAGCAGCATGTTATGACAAATAACTTTGACATTTGTTTAACCCTTTGATGCACAACATATAAACACCTTCTAATGCTCAACATGGGTAAAAAGAAAATGACCCACATTCATTTCCCATGTTATTTCATGCTGGCTGTGTGTTTGAATATATATATTTTTATTACAACAGATCATTATATCCATTTTTCCTTTCATATTATATGAAGAAAAATAGTTTTTGTATTATTACATCAAGTTTACACACATGGGTCTAAAATGACCTTGTGCATTAGAAGCGTAGTGATACAAAAAGTGATTCACTAAATTAACAATGTGAGTATATGTGTAACTATGTTTGTCTTATTTTGAAGGTTTAACTTTAAAAGAGTTGTTAGAACCACCAGATTACATTGGAAAATCACATATTTTAACATTTGGGACTTATTAGAGCCACCAAATAATAATTTACATTGGAAAAAAACACCAATTTAACAAAATAGGAGAGTTAATATTTGTGTCAGGTTTTAAATTGGTGACAACATATAAACACCTTCTAATGCACAACATGAAAAAAATTACCTTGAGCATTAGAAGCGTAGTGATTTTATTCAGAAAGTAAGAAATGAAAACAAAAAATTAGGATGTATGATGATCAAAAACAAGTTATTTGATGAAACCCTGCAATGATGAATGATGAAATTAATTTATTGCAAAGATATAGAATATAAAAACGTAGTGGGGTTATTTAGACCATGTTGTGCATCAAAGGGTTAAACAGGACCTGGACTCTAGTCTCTTGGGTGAAAGTCGTTTTTGTTTGATCCATTCTTGCATCCCAACCTCCTTCATGCAAGGACATCTGGATTTGTTCTTCAAACTTCTAAGCAACCTTTAGAGGAAGGCCATGCAAAGTCAATACTCTAAAACATTTCTCTTTATGCTATTATCAGTCAAAGACGTCTGTGGTTCAAGCATCCAAGGAAATATCACTGGTTCAGGCAGACAGGTCAAAAAGTAACAAAGCAACATTTCAAATGCAATATTAATTACTACATCAATATTGTGTACAATCACCCGCCTTCAGCCTTCTCTTTCTCTGTTTTCTCTCAAACAATCACAGTAGCACTATATATATACTATATATAGCCTATATATTCTCTTCCAAACACACACAAAGAGAAACACATCGTTTTTCCTCTCTCTCACATACACACCACCAACATGATAATACTCCTTGTCTCAAACTGTGTCTCATTTGCATATTGGCTGTAACTTAGATCTGCATATTTAGCATGCAATATGTGTCGTGTGTTAAAATGTGTTGGCGTTGCATTGGTGGTCCCATTGGTTAGTATCTTTGAACAGTTCACACATGACAATCACTGAGCTCCTTCTGTTGAGGGTAAAATCAGGCTGAAGTAGTGACACAAACAGCTTTCCATTAGGATAAACAGTCAGCATCGTGTCCATCCGTGGTTAGAGTTTTCTTCCATGGTTAGACCTTCCTCCATAATGCTGTTTCAGTGCTAAAGAATGCTCTGGCTGCACCCATGTTCAATGTGGGAGGAGGGAAGTAAAACAAGACTAACAGCATGTTTTTTTCCTCCTTAAACCATCACTATTGTCTTGGGCTGTGTACTGTGATAGTGGATAGTGGAAGGGAAGGAGAATGTCGTGTGAAAATCACCAGCCAATGGCAGCGTATCCTAACAGTCTGTGACCAGACTACAGTTGGGCTACAAACATGATGACAGTCTGAACAGAAGACGCAAAAGTAGCATTGAGACTTTTTATTCCGCGTTTAGACGAGCGTTTTCAGGAACTGGATTGGGTATCATGCCAGGTGGCTTCACTTAAAGCAATAAGAGGCAAGGTTATTATAGTTAACGAAAACTAACAAAATAACGAAAACTAGAATTGAAAAAGCATGTTCGTTAACTGAAATAAAAATGAGAGTTATTTAAAAAAAATGATAACTAACTGAAACTGTATTTTGTGGTTACAAAACAAACTAAAACTAACTAAAATTATAGTGAAAATGTCCTTCGTTTTCGTCTTTGTCAACTTTTTTCATCCATAAACCTTTTTGGTTGATATGAAATCTATTTCATCTATCTGGTTTTATGACTTAATAAACTTATTGGGGCTGAGATGGATCAGACAAAGGAAACAAAGGAAACATTTATTGTGACCTTATTGAATCTGGACCCAACAAATACCCCATTACAAAACATCTACAACTAATTAAAACTAAACTAAAACTAAGCATTTTCCAAAAAAATAAAAACTAATTAAAACTAGCAAACTTGCTCTAAAACCAAATAAAACTAACTGAATTTAAAAGCAGAAATTGACAACGAAATTAAAACTAAAACTAATGAAAAATCCAAAACTATTATAACCTTGATAAGAGCATCTTTGGCCATGTGGAAGTTTTCACGCCACACATTTTCATCAGCTACTCCTTCCACAAAGTTCTCCACCATCACTAGATCTCCCAGGTCTCGTTCACAGCTGTCTGGCTCCTCCCACCAATCGCTGCATCCAGAATGTGATGGAGGTAATTCCAGATCCTTCTCTGTTCACTAATACTATCTGTACATATCCTGGACATTTGGTGGAAAGACCAGAGTTTTGCGTCTTATTACAGTTTGACACTCTGGAGGCTGGTTTCACATTTTTGCGTTTTTAAGCCCCAAAAACACCGTCACCATCTAAACGAAAGGTTCTTCAGATAAAACATTTTGTTGTTTTTACCTGCAGGCATCCTGGTGTTAACGGGCCTCAGACTGCAGGAGAAGAACAAGAACTGCTACCAGCTGTGACGTTTTAATGTGCTTATATGCAAAAATCTAAATATATAGATACAGGCCTAAGAGAATAGAGCTCTTGTGTTCAAACATTTTAATTGTCTGCTGACGTGCCATTTCATGACCCAACCTATCCTGAAGATAACACAGTACGTCATGACATACCTAGCGTTTTGCTGGACAGAGACCCTTGAGGGTTCCCTGGTGGATCTCTGAGACGTTTTCACTGTTTGGTGCTTTTCATGTCATGGCTCTTCTTCAGCTACAGCAGAGTGACACTAAATAGCTCTTGATCAGGATTTTAGTCTTCACTCAGCTCTGCTGTCTGCCTTTAAATGATGTCACCTCACAAGTCGACCTGTGTGTTAACTCTGTGAGCCTATAAAACATCAGTACACTGCAAAAAAAAAAAAGGTGTTTAGTCTAAAAACACGGTAAAACAGTAAATCTGAGGGAAATGATCTTGCTGCATGGACAGATAATTTACCTTGACAAGATTTCTAAAATTAAGATTATTAAATCTAGAAATAAGCATGTTGAACACTTAAAATAATAAATTAACTCTTAAACCAGATAAAGTAAAGCTGCCAGCAGTGATGAACTGGCCCGAGCAGAGTGACCTGATGATTATTTGGTTCTTACCAAGATAAAAAAAACAACTTTAGATTTACAAGTGTTAGATCATTTATCTAGTTTTAAGAGTTAATTTCTTATTTTAAGCGTTCAACATGCTTATTTGTAGATTTAATAATCTTAATTTAAGAAATCTTGTCAAGGTAAATTATCTGTCCATGCAGCAAGATCATTTCCCTCAGATTTACTGTTTGATCTGGTTTTTAGACTAAACACCTTTTCTGCAGTGTATCAGGATGGATAAATAGGTGAAACACACAATAATGTTTAGTGATTAGTGCCTTTTTAAACTCTGTTTGCATGCATTGCTGTGTGATGTTCTCCAGTAGAGGAGGATCACCAGACGATGATGTGACTCATAGAGGGAATCACCTTTTTACTTCAGATGTTGTATCATAACAGCCTGTTGTCACACTTGAGCAAGAATCATAAAAGTGAAGTCAGAGCTCAGATCTATTATAATTCACACCATGAACAGGAGCACCATGTGGTCAGTGGTAGACAAGTCAGAGGTTTTTTCCAAAGGATGTGAACATGTTTGTCCTGAAGCCATCGTCTGTGTTTGTGTGTTGATCAAACTGTGTCAGAACTTGAGCAGAACTTCTGTTTCCTCCTGAATTTTAAACCCAGATAAAGCCACTTTTCAAGCACCTTTTTCCTGCTGATAAATATTAAAGAATTAATGCAGTGAATACATGTTATATTTAGACTGCAAAGCTGCTTTAGTTACTATGAAACACAGCACACACGCTCGCGCTGAAAGAGGCTTATTCAAATGATGTAAAAGCTAAGTTGACAACACGGAGCAGGAATCCAGGAGCTGACGCGCTGCGATGATATGACACAAAATAAATATTGAAAGAGGAACAGATATTTATGAAACACAAAGGTATGAGCTGCAGAAGGATTCAAACAGGGATGTTGAAATGATCATGTTTGGCTTTTTCTTTACTTTTAAACAAGCCAGACATGCTGGAGGATTCTGATGGATGCTTTAAAACTGGCACTGGACAAGTAATTGTATAAATTTAACAAATAAAAGGCATTTAGCCAACATGCTGCAGAATGTCTGAATCTGTCCCTGTGAAACTGATCTGAGCCAGTGGAGGGGAACTTGTGAGTTGCTGCCACAGTTAGTGGAGTTCTTCTGGCCCAGTATCGTTAATCCATGTCTATGAACAAGTGTGACAATAAGCTCTCTGTCTGAACAGCAATCCTCTTAGGCGAAGCTTTGTGGGTAAACTCGCCTCATGCAAATTCTAAACCCCATTAGCTTTGAGGGACTAGTCAGCTGCATTGAGATTAATGGCCAAGTGACTACTTGATTTAATAGGGTTATTTCACATCTTCCGGGGGAAAAATAAACAACGAAGTTAATGCAAGACATTTGTCACTGACGTCCTCAATCTCTCTCCTCTAAGTGGGAGAAGTTTTGTGTGTTTAGATGTGTTACTTACTCATCCTGGCTCTGCTGGAAGAGATGTTTAATGTCTCTATGCTAATGCTGCAAGTAGAAATAATTATTGGAAGTTAGTTTCAGTTTGGATTGTTATTTGTGGAATATTTTTTTGCATTGCGGTAAATGATCTGAAAGTGTATTGGAGATACATGTAGCAATGAGATAAAAAGTGCTATGCAAGTTTTCATTACAGGGTAAAAAATGAAAATCCTTATTTATCTTTTTTCCATGCCGTCAGCTTACTCCAAACTTTGCTGCAGGGATTAGTGGCTGGGTGGGGAGCTCCGTCACCCAGAGACTCGGTGACGACGGTGATCTGAGGCTGTTCCTCCTGCAGCTCACAGCTGTGCAGCAATGATTAGCCAGCGTTGAGTAGGAGCATTTAAATACTTCTTCATGACCTTTAATCCCCAATCAAATCAAAATGCCACCCTTCTAAAAAACACAAGCAAACACTGGCTGCCTGCTCAGCTCCAGCATGGACCGCTGGCAGCTTCCCACCAGATCAGAGATGAGCTAAAGCTGACTGAATACCTGAACAGGTGAATGAGAGTCATCCTCCAGTGGAAGGCTTAAAGCTGATCACACCGTATGGATACTGTGGTACTGGTACTATGGGACAGGGAGAGCTAGGAGGGACATGTTGGATTTGTTGAGTTGTTTGAAACAGTTTCAATGGTTTTTACTCTGGTACACTCACTGACTTGGCCAAAAGAAGACACTGGTTATATAACGTTTGACAACAATCCCACAGCAGTGGTGGTTCTATCCCAGTGTGACTGGGGGCCAGGAGGGGCCCGTGTTTAATCAAGGCAGCAAAGATGATATTCAAGCATTCAAAACCTTTATTTTAGCTTATTTAAAAATCAAATTTAAGTATATTTGGAAGATACAAATACACTGGTTGAAACAATGAGACAGTTATTTTTTGTACGATAATGACATTTCTCATTTTTGTGCACAATTACTAGCCTGGGTATACCCAGACTGCCTTGCGCGCTCAAATTTAATTTCGAACTGCGAAAGGGTCTGGAATCCAGGAAGCTTTCTTAGCCCTGTTTTAGGATCCAATCACAGAGCGGGGAGGGACGGCAAGACAATGACGCGTACTACTCGGCACTTGGAAGCTTGTAGTTTTCTTACGGATCCAACATGGCTGCTGCAGACGCGAAACTCTCTTTAGCTGTAGATGGTGTTTTAAATAGTTTAGAGCGAAAGTTGAAAGGCGAAAGGTCTCTGGGCGGCTCCGCTGTCCCCCGGCTGGTAGCCAGATCACCGGTAGCGCCGGTGATTAGCGATGGCTACCAGCCGGGGGGCAGCGGAGCCGCCAGAGACCCGCAGCAGCTTGTTTATTGCCCATAAAATCAGTGGATGTGTGTGGCTGAATGACATGAGGGGGAATAAAGCGTGAAAATAAATAATCTTGCAGAAAGCGAGAACTGGAGAAGCAAAGCAGCAAACAACACTCTCTCACAGACACACACACACAACAAACATCCATCTCTGTTGCTCTACTACGTCATCTGGTATAACTGATCTGATTGGCTAAGAGCTACCTACAGACGCTTTGATAGACATTCTAAGCGCCCAATAAACGGCTCCGGAGGATTGTAAACCACACCTCCTCTACGGAGAAATGAACGGCGGGTTTCCAGACTAGATCTCATTTGAGAATAGTCTGGTGTTAGCCAGGCTACACAATTACTTGTTTTATTTTGAAAGTGCAGTACAGTGAGAATGATCTTTTATATAGATAATACAAGCTTTTATTGCACAATTAAACTATTATACAATCTACACATTCTGGGTTCCTTTTGTGTACAATGAGATATTGTTTGAACAAAAAATAGGTCAGAATTGTTCCGTCGTTCATCGTTATAATTGATGTTTTCATTATTAATTTGACACAGGGGCCACAGCAGGGGCCGAGGGCTTCTTCACAGGGCAGTGGCCCCTGGAGGCCCCTGGAGGCCCCTGGAGAACCACCACTGCACCACAGAAAGTTTGTTACTGTAGTTTTGTAAAGAAAGTAAGTAACACTGCAGAGGATGCTTGAACCACAGACATTTTTGACTTATAAAACCATAAAGAGAAATGTTTTAGAGTATTGACTGTGCATGGCCTTCCTCAAAAGGTTGCTTAGAAGTTTGAAGAACAAATCCAGATGTCCTTGCATGAAGGAGGTTGGGATGGAAGAATGGATCAAACAAAACGACTTTCACCCGAGAGACTACAGTCCAGGTCCTGAGTTAACTCAATTATTAACTATATTAAATGTATTAGTCATAACCCGGCTCCTAGGCTATGACAAATACGGCATAGGACAACATTATCTCTTGAAATTAATTAATTAAATAAATAAACTTAAACAACTGAGGTTTTACGTACAAATGTGAAGTGTGTGAGTCAGTAACGTCACACTGTAAAAAAGGTGTTTAGTCTAAAACCAGATCAAACAGTAAATCTGAGGGAAATGGTCTTGCTGCATGGACAGATAATTTACCTTGACAAGATTTATTAAATTAAGATTATTAAATCTAGAAATAAGCATGTTGAACACTTAAAATAATAAATTAACTCTTAAAACCAGATAAATTATATAACAATTCTAAATCTAAAGAACCAAATAATCATCAGGTCACTCTGCTCGGCCAGTTCATCACTGCTGGCAGAGTTCATTTATCTGGTGTCATTTGGTAAATTATGAAGATTTTAATGCAAAATTGACATTGTTTGAGATGTTTTTGCCTGAAGTTCCATAAACTATTTACCTTTAAGTACTATCATTGCATTCAGCATGTCATAAATGGTTGGTTTTAACATTGTCTTTATAATGCCATTATACATGTGTCATGAATATTTTTCTGGACCACAAGATATGTCACAAAGTTTTATGACACTATCCAATGCTTTTTAAAGATGTCATTATATTTTATGAGGCCAGTTTAATTCAGTACTGAGTCAGTTAAACTGGTCAGGCATGTCAGGGGGAGAAACACACATTCATATCACTGCAGAAAGTCACATCTAAGTCAGATTAAATATCTCAGATCAAAGGGGCATATGCTTATTTTTATCTGATAAGATAGTTCTTCTTAGTCAGCAGTTTTTATTTTAGACTGTTTCACTTGTTAGATATAAAAATTCCGCGGCTTTTGCTTTGTTTCAAGAATTTTGAGATAAATATTCTAAGTACAGCTAAAAATATTTGTGGCTGTATGAAGAAAAGTTGACTAGTTTTTAGTGACTTTGCTGGTTTCTATAAATATAATGCCCATCATATCATTATGTCCAGATGATGGCTCTAGCATTTACTGATTATTAATTCAAGAACATTTTTACACATATCGAGAAAATAGGTCACGTGTATTTCATTAGAATCAATAAAAAGTCACTTGTTATTAGTTAGAATAAACTAATTCAAAGGTACTTGTGGTTCATTAGATTAGATATTTTTTACTTGTTTTGGAAAGTCTTAACAAGACACATTTTATTGTTCCATTGGCAGATAATTTTGCAATTTTTTAGCAAAACACAACTAATTTTTGTACTTTTTTCTTGTTTATAAAAGCTGATTTTTTGCAGTGTGGGCTACTTTAATCAGCAATCAATGTCCGTGACAGCTTCCTCCCTCGCTTCCTGTTTTAAAAGGAAGATGAATAAGATGAATCAAATAAATCTCTGCTTCTGAAGCTAAAGATCTTGATGAACACAGTCGATGTTCCTGGACGGAAACATCCTCCCTGACTGACAGAGGCAGCTTGATCAGTGGAATCCTGTACTGAGCTGGTTTCCTGCCAGGTTTCTGCAGGTTTCTGATCCCCGAGGCTCAGCAAACACTCAGCTAACTCACCTCACTGTATCATTAGAACAGTTAATAGCAATTTAATGACTATTCAAAATATTACCATTGAACTTGCACTCAGGTGAATTATTAACAACACTGTTACAGAAACACCTGACAGTGTATGAAGAGGTTAGAAATCATCACAAATACAAATGCCCATTTACTTAAGATCAATAAAAATATGACATAGCTATAGGTGTCATGACAGCCAGAGTCATAACAAACCACTTATGACAGCATAATGCACATAATAACGCTGCTATGACTATGTATGTTTTATTGGCTCATGTCAAGTTGTCATAACAAAGACACCTCCAACAATGTCAACTGCATTAAAAGTGGCATAATTTACTGGCATTTAATATAACTGTATAAATAACTGTATAAATAACAGATAAAGACTGCTTCATGTTCATGACAGCTCTGCCCTACAAAGTCTAACTATATTTTGTTTTCAGTGAATAAACATTTTCAAATTGATTTTGTTATCAGTGTATTTAAGTGTTATGTGTTTAACAACTCTATTCAAACATGTGTGCATTTTAGACTTATTATTATAAAGAAATGTTATATTTTAGTCTAAATATCATTTTATCTCACTTTTTACTTCATCACTATCCAGATAATAGTTCTAGAATCTAAACTAAAACTTTGTCACAAGATAAAAACAGACATCAAAGGGTTCATTTTTAGTTATAACTCAATTTTGACCCAAACTGTAGTTCCTGCAGCTTTGCTTTGGGCCGAGGTGTTATGTCATAGTTATGACAGTGTCGTGTCAGTCATATGAACTCCCGTCCTCTTCCAAGTGTTACTGCATAAACTAAATCAACACAAAACAAACTAATGCTGCAAAGTGAGGAAATCATATGACTATCTTTGGAGACAATAGTGTAATCTGAGAGGGACAACCTCCAACAGTCAGTTCCAGTCTCGATGTATTCACAGCTTGTCTTTGTACTCATGAACTGCTCCTCCAGCTCTGTGCTCCTGGAGGAGCTCAACCAAAGTTATCACTGTGGCTTCACCTGTCCTGTTTCACCTGTCCTGTTTCACCTGTCCTGTTTCACCTGTCCTCCAGCTCAGCTAGAGTGTGCTCATGAACAGCTTATTCTCTGGCTCTGGCAGTCTGAAGATGAGGCTTCTGGAAACTTGCACCTACCATAAAAAATGCAGGATTTTGGATTAAAAGTCATTCAAAAAAGTTGTTTCGTGGTAGTTGGTAGAGTTGGTAAAGCGTTCGTCCAGTAACCGGAAGGTTGGTGGTTCGATCCCCGACATTGCAGCTATATGTATATATATACATATATATATATATATAAGTATCGTTGAGCAAGATACTGAACCCTGATTGCTCCTGATGCTGCGTTCATCAGTGTGAGAATGAATTCCTGCTGGTGGCAGGTGGCACCAGTGTGCCCTGGTAGCCTCTAACACCAGTATGAGTGTGTGTGAATGGGTGAATGAGCGTAGTAGTGTGTAGTGTAAAGCGCTTTGGATAAAAGAGATATATAATCTATATCTATAATCTATAAATAGTAGCTTCAACGACTCAAAGCCTCCTATTGTTAAATGTGTCAACTTGTTAGCATTAAAAGTTTTCAGACATCACTGCAGTTCACAAAGATAACAAAACTAGTGACTAAGGCAAAATATTACATAATGAGATCAGCAATACTGAACACAGAAACAAGAAAGCCCAATAACAGCAGAGACATGGTGTCAATGATGGGGGTGGTGGAAATGATGACAGACTGAAGGAATAAACTGTAATCTCTGTTTGTGTATTTGAATACTGGCTATGATACTAACATGATATGATAGAAGATATTTCTATTCCTTTATTCCCTGATCTTTTCCTTTTTTAACCCATAGGAACCTATGGTGACAGCCGTGTAACAAACACTTTAAATCTTCTATAATCTCCCATATTCAGCTTTATGCTTCACATTAACTCATTAAATCCCTCAGTGACACATATTCAACACCTGGTGTGGTGGTCATGTGACTGTGACAGGAAGTGACTTCTCCTAAATGTGGCTGTGACTGGAAACAGAAATGTGAAAAAGTAGCTAATTTCAAAAAGCTTTTTGTTTGTTAAGATGCTAAGTTTAAACCCATTTAACAATCATAATCTGTTAACAGGGTGTCCTGTATTGTATTTAACTTGTTCTGACCATATTTCCTGAACAAATTAAAGTCACAATTATGATATATGTTATGGAGATGCAAACAAAAAGGCAAATGGTTATTTGTTTTTATTTATTATTGATTAATTATTCTGTTACTTAAAAACAAATCTGAAAAATAATTTATTTTTAAACAGCACTTTTAACGTCACAATTTTGATAAATGTTGTGGAGTTGCAGAGAAAAAGGCAAATTCGTGTTTCTGTGAGCAGAAAATGTGGCTATTTTTTTAATTTTAAAATAAGAAATATTATAAACATAAATTCCATAAACACCCATTGTAACTTATATGTCACATCACAGATCTTTGACATTTAGGGCTAGATTTAAAAAAAAAAAACCCATGATAAATGTGTCCTATGTGGTCCACCTGGTCTGTTGTATATCCCCCATAATAATAATAATAATAATCCTTTAAGGATAACTGGCTCTGGGCTCTTATGGGTTAAATGAGTGAGTGCTTGGTAACACACTGAACAGTAAAAGAGGTTGTTTGGAGCTAAAGTCCACAGCAAATCTACTGAGCACCTTCAGTAGTATTTTTAGTTACTCATAGCTTAGATTTACAGAGAAGCCCAATGTTTCACAGCACAAATGATCACAGTGCGCTACTGCCAAATTAATTAATTAATTAGCATCTGATTCCTCCCATCCCTCATTTGGAGGAATCCACAACCTGCATCCCAACAGAATCTCTCAGGGTTGTTTATGGATGAACCTAAACATGGAACCTGATTTAATGTCAGTCATTTTATATATTTAATTGTTCTACAATAAAATGATTTCAATAATTAAAAGTGACACATGCCATTTATAAGAAATCCATGGAAATCATTACTAACCCTTTGATGCACAACATATAAACACCTTCTATTGGTCAGAAATGACCTTGTGCATAAGTGTAGTGATAAAAAAAAAAAGGTTTTTATTCAAAAAGTAAGAAATGAGAACAAAAAAATAGGATGTATGACGAAAAAAAAGTTATTTGAAGAATCTATACTGAATGATGAAAATATTTTATTGCACAGATATAGAAAATAAAAACTCAGTTTAGACCATGTTGTGCATCAAAAGGTTAAAGGGACACATGCACAGACATGCAGCAGAAAAGGAAAGAACTAGCCTGTTTCTGATTAGGATGATAAACAACTTTCTATTTACAAAACAAATGTGACCAAATAATGACTATTAAACATTGTTTGAACATATGACATTTAAATCCACTGTTTGAATATATTGCATCAAAATCCACTACATGAAGACGTTTTTATAGCCACAAACCATGAATATCAAGTTGTTTATGAGTTTGTTTGTTTTCTCTATACCTTACTCTAATAGTTCTTTCATACACTTAATACACTGTAAACAAAAATGTCTGTAGATTTTACGGTGAAAAACTGCTAAACCATGAGAGTAAAAGACATATTTTATGTCTTTTACTCTCATGGTTTAGCAGTAACTCAGATAAATGAGTTAATTCAGTTTCAGTAACAATAAAACACCGTAAATATATATATCAGCCAAAACAGAATAAAAAATAAATTAAATACACTACTCCACCATAAAATACACTGGCACCGTGTTTGTAGCAAAAATATACTTTAATATATATATACAAGCCATCATTTTTTTTTTTTTTTTTTTTTTTTTTTTGACATTTATTTTTATTGAGCGCTGATAGTATGGAACATGTACAAAAATACAACATTCACAAAAGAAAACTTGGACCAATGCTCACATAATTTTTTGTTTTTTGCATGAATTACCCCCCCCCCCCAAAAAAAAAACAACAACAACAACAAAACAAAACAAAAAAAAAACAAACAAACAAAAGAAACAAAACCAAAACAAAACATGAAGGACACTGTATGCATTGCAATAACAATAATACTTATACTTATCGTCAGGAAAAACAATACAAAAAAAAAAAAAACAACCTAGGCTCACCATTGCTGATGTCGTGTACTACACACTACAGTTCACATGGATGAATGTCACAAGTGTAAATGCAAATGCTAGAGGGCTGCTAAGTGGCTTTAAGTGGGCACAACCTTAAGTTTACTCAAGTATGTCAGCACTGGATCCCAAACAGAAAATAATTTATCCCTAGATCCCCTGAGAGTGTATTTTATTTTCTCTAACTGTATGAACTGCATTAAGTCATTAAACCACAGAGACACACTAGGTGGATTTTTAGATTTCCAGTGTAATAAAATTCTTCTGCGTGCAAGCAGTGTTGTAAAAGCAATGATGTTTTTATATCTTTTCCTTATTGTAGAATATCTTCTGTCTGTTGTTCCAAATATGGCCATTACTGCGTTGGGTTGTAGGTCAATATTAAGAGCTTCTGATAGCGTTTTAAAGATTACAGACCAATAGGATGCTAGGGCTGAGCAAGACCAAAACATATGGGTTAGATCAGCAGGAGTGTTTAGACATCTGTCGCAGTTTGCATCTGTGTTAGGGAATATTTTAGCAAGTCTGGCTTTGGAGTAGTGAATGCGATGTAAGACCTTAAACTGTATTATGCTTAATTTGGCACATGAGGTGGTGTCATTCACTCTCAGTAGAGCGCTTTCCCAAATGTCTTCTTCCAAGTCTTCTCCCAGCTCATCCACCCAGTCTGCCCTGATCTTTACAAGAGTTGTATTTTTAAAAGAAGATATACAGTTATTGATTCTTGAAATAAGTCCTTTAAAGCTGAAAGTGATTTCTAACAAAGCATCTAAACCTGAAGGTGATGATATGTATGGAAAGTTTGGTTCATGATGCTGAAGAAAGTGGCGGACTTGGAAATATCGAAACAGGCTCGACCGAGGAAGGCCAAATTTATGTGATAAGTTATCAAAGCTAGCAAAAATATTGTTTATATACATATCTTTAAATGTATAAATGCCTTGTCTTTGCCAGAGAGTAAATTCGGAGTCTGATCTAGCTGGGAGGAAAAGGTGATTATTCTGTGTGGGACTTAGATGGAGAACATTATTAAACCCAAAGTTACGTCTAAGTTGAAACCATATTTTGAGGGTATTTATGACCACTGGATTGTTGGTGTATTGTGAAATAGAGATGGGAAGGCTGGAGGTGACCAGGGCTCTAAGCGACGTTGAAATGCAAGAAGCAGCTTCAAAATGGTACCAGTCTGTATCAGGAGAGTGGAGCCAATACATGATTTTTTTTAACATTTGAGGCCCAATAATAATAACAGAGATTTGGAAGAGCTAGGCCACCCTGCATTTTAGGCCTCTGTAACAGTTCTAACCGTATTCTAGGTTTCTTCCAGTCCCATATAAATGAAATAAGGACCTGATCAATAGATTTGAAGAAAGATTTAGGGAGATAAAGTGGAATACACTGAAACAAATAAAGAAACTTGGGAAGCACATTCATTTTTATACAATTCACTTTTCCTGCTAAGGATAGGTGAAGCGTCTTCCACTGCTTCAGGTCTAATTTGACTTTCTCAAATAGCAGACAGAAATTTTCCTGGTAAAGCTTCTGCATGTCCCTTGTAACATTGATGCCCAAATATTTAAAACCGTTCCTAGACATTTGGAATGGTAGAATGTTGTCTTGCATTTGAAGAGCCAGGCCATTAACAGGATAACATTCACTTTTGCTAAAATTCAGTTTGTACCCAGAGAAAGCACCAAATCTCCTCAACGCATGGATTATATGGGGGGCGCTTGAAACAGGGTCCGATACATACATTAATAAATCATCTGCGTACAGAGATACTCTATGCTCTTCACCCCTCCTTTTGATTCCACTTAACAAGGGTAATGATTTGAGTGTAATGGATAAGGGCTCTATGGCCAGGGCAAATAGCAATGGGCTGATAGGGCAGCCCTGACGGGTACCTCTTGACAGCTGAAAATACTGAGAGCGCTTACCATTCGTAGTTACTGAGGCTTTGGGTGAGGTATATAAGAGTTTAATCCATGAGATGAAATTAGGACCATAACCAAATTTTTCCAAACATGTAAATAAATAACCCCATTCTACCCTATCAAAGGCTTTCTCTGCATCAAGCCAGATAACCACCTCGGGGACCACACTGGACACAGGAGAGTAAATAATGTTTAATAACCGACGAATATTTGTAAATGAATGACGCCCCAGAATAAAACCAGTCTGGTCAACAGAAATCACGTCATGCATTGTGGTTTCCAAGCGTAAGGCAAGAGCCTTGGCCAAGATCTTCACATCACAGTTTAGGAGGGAGATGGGCCGATATGAACCGCATGCTGTGTTGTCTTTGCCTGGCTTAAGCAAAAGGGTAATTGATGCTTCAGTCAGTGTCCGTGGAAGGGATCCATGGGACAGAGAATCATTAAACATATCGAGTAAAATTGTAGATAATTTACTAGAAAACTTTTTATAGAACTCTATGGGGTCAGGGCCAGGTGTCTTGCCATTCTGCATTGCCTTTATTGCATTAATAATTTCAATGGATTTCAATGGGAGCTCAGTCTCAGTTCTATGTCTTGTATTTATAGAAGGGGCTTGGGTATTGTTGAAAAAAAGTTCCATGTCAGAACCATCACTTGTTGTCTCTGTCGTATACAAATTTGAATAAAATGAGGCGAATGTTTCGTTAATTTCATCTGGGTCAATGGTTAGTTCACCATCATCCTTACGTATTTGTGGAATCTGTTGAGACACAGAACGGTGTTTAAGTTGGTGTGCTAATAGCCGTCCAGCTTTGTCGCCATGTTCATAGACATAACCCCGTGATTTTAATAGGAGATGTTCTGTCTTTTCAGTTGATGACAAATTATTTTGTGTTTGGAGGTCCAGCTTCTTTTTATATAATTCAGGTGAGGGAGAGGTAGAGTACTCAGCATCTACCATAGCTAATGCTTTGATGAGCTCATCTTGTTTTATTCTTTTAATCTTATTTGTTCTAGCAGAATACGATATTATCTCACCCCTGATTACCACTTTTAATGTCTCCCATAGAAGGGAAGGGGAAATGTCATCTTGTTTGTTTAAATCTATAAAGTCATCTGTTTTTTGGGAGATAATTTCACAGAAAGTCTCATCAGCCAGAAGATTTCTATCCAATTTCCAAGAGGGGCGTTCTAATTTGTAAGAAGGAAATGCGAGGTCTAATATTACAGGGGCATGATCTGATTCAGCTATAGTTGAGTATTCAGCGTTTGTGACAAAGGGGAGAAGAGTCTGGTCAATAAAAAAATAATCTATCCTACTATATGAGTGATGTACAGAGGAAAAAAAAGAAAAGGACTTGCTTTGTGGAAATAAAGAACGCCAGGGGTCAACACCTCCAATCTGTTCCATAAAGCTTGATAGCAACTTTGCCTTTTTAGACAGGTTTGTAGGTCTAGGATTGGAACGGTCTAATACTGGATTTATTACACAGTTTAAATCACCACCAAATATCAATTGTTGTGAATTCAAATCTGGAATTAATGAAATCATTTTCCCCATAAATTTATCATCATCCCAATTTGGGGCGTAGATATTAACCAAAATCACGGGCTTATGGTAGAGAAGCCCAGAAACCATTACAAATCGTCCTTGTGGATCTGAGGTGACAGCTGACGCACTAAACTGGATTCTTTTATGAATCAATATGGCTGTTCCACAAGTTTTAGAATTAAGATTGGAATGGAACACATTCCCCACCCATTCTTTTTTTAGTCTAACTTGATCATTAACCAGTAGGTGGGTTTCCTGCAGGAATGCAACATCACATTTTAAGTATTTTAGATGATTAAATATTCTGGCTCTTTTAACAGGCCCATTTAAACCTTTTACATTCCAGCTAATGAATCGTATAGCAGCCCTCCTTGCATCAAAACCATTTCTCATGTTTTAACTATAGAAAATAAAAATGAAAAGAGTAGTAAGTAAAGATAAGTAAGAGCAATGATTGTGATAAAGTACACAATAATGTTCATAGATTAAGTGAACGAAGGTGAGCTTTTGTTGCAAAAATGTAGTGGTGTCCTTTCCCCTAACCCTATCCCATGCCCATAACAAAAACAGAACTAGAACTAGGCCTATACTTGTCCTTCTCACTGAGGCAAGCTGCAGGCTAAACAATATTTCCAAAAACTTCTGGTGATACATTCTCTTTACATTTCTGCCCAGGAAGGCTCCCAGTGATTATGAGATGTTAGAATAAAATAAGACGGTTGAACAGTCTAATAGCTGTATAACAAACGAGCATATATGAAAACTTGGATAACATAATAATTGAAAGGCACCATAAGTGGTCTATGCAATAGAAGAGTTACAGAAATTAACTTGTATACATCATAACACCGATTAGTCCAGCGATAACGTCAGTGAGTGTTCATACCTCGGGTCTTAAGACCGCTGGTTGACGTAATAGGTTGAAGAGGTGATCTTACGTTTTCAAAGTCAGGTAATTAACAATTTCCAGGCTGCATAGACCAAACCGCGACATATATAGTCTCACTCCTTACCGAACTTCTGATCGAAAAACTTCTGAGCTTCATCAGGTGAGTCGAAGGTAAACACGTCTTCCTCGCACAACACGCGCAGCCGGGCCGGGTACAGCAGGTGGAATCTGACGTTCCTCCGGTACAAAGCTTGTTTAACGCCGTTAAACGCAGCTCTCTTTTTAGCGAGCGCTGTGCTGACATCTTGATAAGCTCTTATAATGGTACCTTGGTATTTGAGCTCGTGATTCTTGGCCCAGCGCAGCGCAGCTTCTTTCTGTTGAAATCTGGAGAAACAGACCAGGAACGTGAGGGGAGATGATCTCCGACCGGACCTGGAGGTCGGTGTCCGGTGGGCTCTCTCCAGCTCAGGAGGTGCAGGAAAAACATCGGGGCCCATCGCTTGCATCAATACCTCAGACATGAACTTCACAGGATCCTTGCCATCCTCGCTGCCTTCAGGGATGTTTAATATACGGAGGTTTGCCATTTTTTTTTTTTATGTACTAAACACCATATCTCTAACAGAAATATACTGTAATATTTAATGGTGAAATCTTTAATTCATGTAGAATTTATAAAGTATTTTCTTGTCAATTATATGGCAGAACAGCGTTTATTTTGATGAAAAAACGTTTTATTTTTTACGGTAAAATGTGGAATAAAATGGCAATCGTAAATGTGAAATCAACAGTACTAATATAAATTTACCGTAATATTAAAAAAAGTTGCACCGTATTTATTACGGTAAAGTTCTAGCTACCACAGCTGCTGGTTTGTTACCATAGAAACAGGTTTTTTTGTAATGTATGGGTGATTCAGGATGCACTGTACCAATAAAGCTCTTAGTCTTGTGGGGACCTCTGGACATTGCCCTCCCCGAGACACAGACCCTGTTGGCTTGGTTTCCACATTACAGAGATGCCATTCATCCTGCTGGTGACTGACAATCAATGGCATTGCAATGGAACTGGTTTAGGCTGTGATTGATACGAGCTATTAGCTTCCTGCATCTGGACACTATGTTCTGGAAATGGGGCAGGATCACTGATCAACCCAATCACTGACTGTATTGATCGAGACCAGACTGAAACTTCTAAATCTGTCCAACACTACAAGTACAAACACTATTAGTACTTCACTCAGATATGCTTCACACTGTTATGTATGCAGTGTTTGTTTGATGTAGCCTATTGTAGCTCTTGGGACATTTTTTGTTCAAGGTTAATTAGTGGCAGTGTTTGGATGATCATGTGACTCTGAACTTCTCAGGTAGGTTTAATGTTTTGCTGAAAACATTGAGCTGAAAATGTTGTTTGGAAGGAAAAAATAAAAACAGGAAAAACAGCTTTGAACTGATGTGTTCTTAAGTGGCACATTGTACAGTTCAGGAGGAGAATTATCTTGGTTTACTAGCATTACTAAGACCCTGTTTACACAAGGACGCTTGCGGGTAAAAACGACCAAATATTTTATTGGAAGTGCCTTTATGCGTTTACCTCACATCCATGCTCCAGGACAGGAAATAAACAAACGTGGGATTATTTCCATGGTGGGACCTTCAAGCTGCTCTGGCAGCTCTAATAAACTTACAGGAGTCTTTCCACCAAATGTCCAGGATATGTACAGATAGTATTAGTGAACAGAGAAGGATCTGGAATTACCTCCATCACATTCTGGATGCAGCGATTGGTGGGAGGAGCCAGACGGCTTTGGAGGAGACCTGGGAGATCTAGTGATGGAGGAGAACTTTGTGGAAGGAGTAGCTGATGAAAATGCGTGGCGTGAAAACTTTGTGAATACCCAATCCATTTCCACACACTTTTGTGTCACCGTATGCAGCAGATTTCCCCCGAAAATGCTCGTCTAAACGCGGAATAAAAAGTGAAGATGTGACGCCACATTTGCGTATTCTGTTCAGACCGTCATCATGTAAACGTAGCCTAAGTAATAAGTTACCTTACCTCAAACTGCCTCAAAACTCAGAATTCCACAAACAAGCAAGCATGGTAGTCCATGCTAGTGTTGGGACAATGAAGCTTCAATTGTTCAACAAAGGGCTAAAAAAACACACAAAATTACTATTACTGAAGCCTTTTTTTTTAAGCCAAGACCGCCATCTAGTGGGGTCGAAAAATAAAGCAAATGCTTCATGAAGCTTCGTTATCTCAACACTACCATATGCCCGAGAAATGCATTGTTGTGTTCAGCTAGCCTTGTTCCCATTGTCCTCTACGACATTCCTTGCTTGATGTGGGATCAGAAACACATTTGCACAGGACTGGATGGTTGATTCTCCATTCACAAGTTTCTGGAATGCTGTCTGTTTGCCAGTACTAGAAATGTGTGAAGATGTATCACATCCTGTGAAGGCGTGAATAAACAGCAACTGGGATCACAAGTTACTACCCAGGACATGTTTAATCTCACTGTTGTTGTACACTTTGGTAGTTTTGGACTTGTCAGAATGAAAATAGAGGCCTCCACTGTTCCAGCATAGTAGAGGAGAAGAATGAGTATGTCTGCATCCTCCTCTATCAAGGTTGTGGAATGATTTTCTGAGCCTTGACTGCAGCTTTGACATGGTCTACGATGCATCACCTGATGCATTAATAACAGGGCAGCCCCTCTCTAGCTCTTTGGTCATAAGTCCTTGTTTGTTGCAAATCTGGAAAAGAAATCATCATTTCTTCCAACAAACACAGTCTCTGCATTGAAATTAACAATGGGGTGAGTGTTTTCACCACGTCTCTAATGCATGTAGTCTTTGACGGAAGGACCTTCACTATAACCATCAATAACTATTGTTGCTTTACTATAAAGGCTGTTGTGATCAAACCACAGGTGAATCTTGAGTTCATCTGTGGACTTTAACATTTGTGGACTAAAATGCAAAAGCATTCTGAGTCAACTCACAAATGGCATTCCCCTCCATTTTGAGGAACAACCAGAGATCTCCCCTCCCAGAATGCTTGGCGTTTACGACACCTACAACTTGGCCAACCTCATTGGCCAAGGGACCTTTGACACCGCAGGTGGTCCACTGGTCTATAAGGAGCAAGTACTCCTTCTTTTCTTCCTCTTTTCTCTTTCTTTACTGCTTGTTGAAGCAGCAACACCTCCATCCAGGAGAGGCCTGGATTCCAGCCCCCCATTCCCAACATGGCGTAAGGTAAAGTCTGCAGATGACTGTGCAATGGCACTGTAACTGTCACCCTTTTTCCATGCCAAGCGTTGAACCAGGGACCAACTGTCAAGGACAATGCTCAGTTGGTTGGATGGAATCAAGGACAGTTTTGTTAGATTTCTTGCTGGAGAACTCAGTGACTGCCTGCGCTCGTTGGGACTTGTTGGCTTTACGGAAGATATCCTTGCCTTCAAACAGGGCTGCAGGAAATGAGCTCATAGCTCATTACATCTTCCAGTGAAAACTGTCCAGTTTTTGACATGATCAGGAACCGTTGGAACAGCAAAGCAGGACCAATGGTTCGGTCTTGGGCAACTTTCATGGTTTAAGCAGTCAAGGATAAAAATTTTTTAAGCAAAATAGTATACTCTGTGCTGCCAACATTTCAAGCAAATATCAGTATTCTTTTCCACCAACTTCTAAATAGCTGAAAATTGTTAATTTAGTTTTGTTGGGTTTAGTATAAGTATTATAAGTAGGATTAGTATAATGGCACATTTATACTCAAAACATCTATAGAGGATGCATTACATATGTATCGCCTTATTGAAATTGAAATGAGGAACTATTTTAGGGGTTCACTCACAGGCCTGTTCAGGTTAATTCAGGGTTGTTTATTTGTTTACAAAATTCCCTATTTATGGAGAGTCTGTGATTTAGCAAAAAAAAGAGGGTACAAGTCCAAAAACAGATACTGAGTAGGAGGTACATGACAGGCTAAATCGTTTACATCTCTGGTTCACCGAAAATAATGATAAGACCTTACAGTAATCTCACAAAATCAAATATTCCATAAGTATGTAATCATGTCAGTGCCATGTAGACAAGTCCAATGGGTTCATAGAACCAGAAAATGTGGGATTAGACCCCAAGATCACTTGGCTCGGTCAAATAATGGAGTTAGCATATTTTAGGGGCTTCCTGCCCATCGTGGACGCCATCTTGAAAATCAAACTTTCTAATGGTCAAACTTTGGTGAATTTTTAGCATGTTATTAAGGACATCTAGTACTACAAAAGAACGCTGAGAAACATTTTGTTAAATTTTTATTAGGATAAGGTGGAGTTTTTGTAATATGCACCTGCCTATTTACATTTGGAACACTGAATAATAATTAACTTAATAATTTCGCTTGGTGCATTAACTTACTCTTGCTCATACTTTTGAGTACATTCAAACTGTTTTTCCAAATCTAGTGAATATTTTTTATGTTACCAGTAGTGAAGTATTGTTTTACATACAAATACTTATTTACTTAGTAACAACTACTGATATTTTAAACCATCATAATGCTTAAAAAGATACATAAGGTACAATATATTTTATGATTATTATTTCAATAATTTCAATGAAGACCAAACAGGCTAGGCAAATAGGCTAGGCGATTAGCAAGTTTGCGCTAGTGGCTACCTGCTTTTCTTCAGGTATAGCAGGTACTGTAGTCAGAATAAGAACTGCATAGAAATTATGTCCAAACAATGACAATGAGTGGTAATAAGCCAGAATTAGTCTGTAAGGCTAGGGTTAAAGTTAACACAGAGCAAGTAGTGGTGAAGGTTCACAGCAATACAATGGGCTGAGGAATGAATTTAGTCATACACATGTATGGGTCTGTTTGTGTGTCCACTGTGGTGGCAGGCAGGCACGGCTTTGATGTGGTCATGACTGGCTAGCTCTCTGACTGTGTGAGCCAAGCAAACACAGTCACCCCATGGCATCTGATCTCTACAAAGAACTATCTTTACTCTCTCTCTCTTTCTCTCTCTCTCTCTCTCTCTCTAAACACACACAGATTTACCTTGACATAAATCTGCTCTATCCACCTCCTGTCCTCCTAAACTGGCGTCCTTCCAGTTGGTCAGGATAGGAACATTGTGCAGATGGGCACAAAATCACCAATCTGACGGACGCCTCGGGTCTTTTCATGGACGGGCTCTGCAGTGTAGTCATGTTCATTCTCCTGTCAAACTTCATAGACCTCTCATCACTCTGCCTCTGCCTACAACTCTCTCTATTCATGGTCCATTCTCCTTTCCTCATGCTTTCCTGGGTCGCTCTCCATGATCCCCTTCCACTTTGATCGGGAGATTTAGGGAATAAAAACCCCACTAACTGTCTCTGCCAATGATAGCTACAGATGAGGTGAATGAAAGTCACGTCTGACGTTTGAGAGGATCTTGACATGATCCACCTGTTCATTTGTCCAGTTCAATCATTAGCATGTCCGTTTATATGGAAGCAGTTTTCATCCTTATGGAAATGGATTTTTTAACCACTACATGTGCTTAAATATGCAACTTTTTGTGAAACTTGTGTTTTGAAAGCATTGTTCATTTTTGAATGTCAGCAAAAATAAAAAATAAAAAGTTTAACACCCATGCTCCTCAGGGGTCAGAAAGGACCACTAAAAGTTGACATACCCTACTCTGTTCATTCCCATTAAGAAATTATTGTTTCACTAAAACTATTGAAAAAAAATCAGGTTTTATTTATTTGACTAAAATTGACCAATAATAATGAAAAAAAAAGATGAAAATTGTATATCAATGTGTCTAATGTCTATGTCATGGGGAGCACAGGTTTATATTATCTATAAAGGATGCAGAGGGGCAGGTGTGCTGAAAATTTAAGCAATTCTATGAAAGTTAACCTGTATTAATCTATGTTGAAAATGATGTGGGGTCAAAAAGGAGCCCAAGAGTACAGGAGGGTTAAGAAACATTATTACTGATTTAGAATGATTGAATTTTGTATCCAAAGAACTCTCCTGTTTAACTAATCTCATCAGGTTAGGGATGCTACAGATAAAATGTAATGTCATCTGCATATAACATAATGCAATGGTCTATCCCCGAACTGATATTTTCAGATGTTCCCCTTTGGCCATGGCCAAAAAGTTAAATTGTAAGTGTGAATAGCAGAGGGCAACCTAATCTAGTTGCCCACTGCAAACTAACAGACTTAGAGATGTTAGTATTAGTTACGATTTCTGCAGTTGGGTTAGTCTATAACAATGGAATCAATCAATCAAATGTTTTGCATAGCCCATATCTTGGAAGTATCTCAAAAAATGTAATCTCATTATCTTCTATGGAATGCTTGACATGCATCTACTGATAGCTTTGCTGTATCTTTTACATTGTGTTGTCCCTGTAACATATCTAAGACTTCTCTATTATTGTGATAACTTTGTCTATTTTTGTACGGAACCTTGTTGATCATCATTATCAACTGAAGGATATATTTATCTAATCTCCTAGAAAGAGTATCTCTGTAGAGCCTGAAGGATGGGTGCCATGTGTTCATGTTTCTGCGCTCTCATCAGGGTCCTGCCAGCACTGTTCTGTATTTACTGGAGCTTCTGGATCTCTTGCTAGGGATGAGTTGCAGTAATCCAGCCTGGAGGAACAAAGGTGTGGACAAGTTTCTCAGAATCTGACAGTGAGAGTTTGGCAATGTTCCTGAGGTGGTAGAATGAGTTTTTGCAGAGATGTTAAATGTGGGCCTCAAAGGTCAGCTGAGGATGAACAATCTATTAGGATCCAGCCGCAGCCATCACGGTAACAGACAGTAAAGTAACTCTCTCGTATTCCAAAGAGCCAGAGGATCTTTCTTCTGCCCCGATTCTCAAGGTCCTCTGTTTTAAAGTGAAGATATTCAATTTGCTTCGTGGCTGAGTCCAGAGTAGCTTTCTGTTTTTTCTTCTTGCTGGTTTTAACAGACAACAGCACATTACTCCCATTTTAGTTTCTCTTCACTGGCTCCCTGTTCACTTTAGAAGTGATTTTAATATTTTACTGATCACTTTTAAAGCAGGTCAGGGGCTGGCTCCTAGTTAAATTTCAGAGATTTTGACACCTGATGAGCCGGCCCCCAGCCTCAGGTCCTTGGGCCCCTCGACCACCTGAGGACCTAAGGCTCGCTGAATCACTGAATTCTTTTAAATCACTTCTCAAAACACATTTTTGCAGACTTGTATTCATGTGATGTTGGTCTTTCTGACTTGTGTGGTATGTGTATATGTATGTGTATATATATATATATATATATGTGTGTGTGTGTGTGTGTGTGTGTGTGTGTGTATGTGTATATACTGTGTATGTATATATACATATATATATATATATATATATATATATATATATATATATATATATATATAAATATATATATTTCTTCTTCATTATTGGTCTCTTATTCTTGCATGAGTTTTATCTTGACCAAACACAGTTGTCTTAGTGCCGGATTTACTTCCTCCAGTAATAATATCACACTGCTTGGTTGACATATCAAGTGTGAGGTTTGTTTAAACTTAATGTTTTTTGTTCTTTTATTAAATCATGCATAGTTGTTGGAGCCTCTTCGCAAAGCTGCCATCTTGGTCCCTGTCACGTGACTTCCCCTGATATTAACCTTTAATTTGAAAATACACATCTGTCAGGACCATAGGTGTGGAACATCTGCTCATTGATTATTAATACATGGATTGGTAAGCCCGCAAATTGATTTCAAATCCACATTTTTCATCAGAAACCCTTTGCTGGCAGGGCTTAATTCACTTACATGTTTCCTGTTGGCCAACTATTAACTGTAATTCAGATAAAAGGGATGCGCCTTGGCCTTTCATGTGCCGGGCTAGTCTGCTAGTTGGTGATTAATGAACCACTTCCATCTCCAGCACTGTGAACTCTGGCCTGGACTTAATTAAAACTCTGCAGTTGACCACCAATCATAAATTACTTCCCACAACCTGTGACACATTTAGAATAAAAAGAACAAATTGGTTTCTTACCAATTAATAATTCACAAATGAAAGGGAATAACAAGCCCTAGGCAGCTGCTCCGCTAACAGTCTTCCATGTCTTTTGTGGATGCTGAGCATGCTGAGAATGGCTGAGCATGAGGCAGCGGCGTCTGCTGGGTGATTGATGCCTGTTGTCTGCTCTGCTTGTGTTTTACAGGTAGCTGCTGTCATTACCGTGTCACCACAGTGCTTCTGCCCAGTCTGATCCCTGACCTGAGCAGCTGGTTTCCAGTAGGAGGGAGCTGCCCTGCAACAACATCTCTACTCCATCATCCCTGCCGCTGTTTACATGTGCATCAGTCTAGGGATGGAGGCCTTTCTCAGCATACCAATTTGCCAAGAGTAAGCCCAAGTTGGAGCCTCTCTTGTAATCATCATTGTGCTCTTTTTTCCCTTTTTTGTCACTGCTGTTTGTGTCACAGCAGTCTGTTATTTGTGCTTGTGACTCAAAGGTTATCACCGAAGCTAAGGTCACAATTTGAATTTAGGGATTACATCAGAGGCACAAACTGGGTTGTTTCCTGTCTTGGAAGTCTACTGAGGAGGTTGTATATCAGGAACCTTCAGCTCCTAACTGTGGTGATTCATCAGGAACCAGATGAAGGGGGGCAGGAGGTGAAACAAAGCAGCTTGATCTTTACAATCTTCATTGCTGTACTGTATGTTCTGTTACCTGTATGTATTTTTACTGAAATTGACTTCATTTATTAGTTTGTAGTGTGAATTAATTAGTATTATATTGTAGCATTTGTTGATAATGGTAAATAATGTTTGACCAAATATATCTTCCCAAATAAAAGTCTTAGTTCAACAGCAACAGAAAGTTCATCCTGTGTTTGTGTTGTTTGACCATAACCCCAGTCACTCACACCAGCATTTAAAATGCCCACAATTTCCTGTGAAATAGGTTAATACCCATAAACTGTATATATAAATAATGGACGAAGTCACCGTGATCACTGACTACAGCCTCTCTACACCTCAACCTGACTGAGAGAAACTGCTGATAATTACTGTTAGCATTAGCTGGAGCATTAACTGGGATGGTAGTTTTGGCTAGCAACAAACAAAAACAAAATGTTTGTTAGTGACCTCAGAAAACTGAGCAGCGACTCCTTGGAGTGTCTGTTAGTCCAACCAAACACTGAACAAGACATTTACTGAACAAAACGTTCAAATAAACTGTCATTAAGTGAAAATACAGTGAAAGGCTCAAAGTTATGAGACCAAACCGCTAAACGTCCTCTTTTATATCTATATAACGTTATATATAACTTTATTGACACGTTGCCATGGATACGCATTGTTCTGCTTCTCCCCTGGTGACGGCTCGCCTTGTTAGTGACCTGTCAATCAAAGGTAGCCCCGCCCCAAATCATACGATTCGTTATCTTCTGTTTTCTTCTAAATGGGGCCATTATTAGAACTATTGACATCAGATTGTCTTGAAGAAGATTTTTTTACTAGTGATTGAGACCATAGTGTTGTCCTAAAAAAAAGTCTGAGGTAATAAATCAAGTGAGAAGTTTTCTCATTTTGCATTGAAATGAATGGACATACATTTTGTTTGCAGCCAAACTTAGCACCCCCTGCTGGAATTTTCGGTAGAATGCAGCTTAAGGCACTTCCTGGTTTGCCTCCATGCTCAGACATGAAGATTGCCGCCTGTTAATACCTAACACAACACAACAGAAGCGTGTTGCAGAAAATATCTTCATCAATTTGACAACATGTGCAGCATTTAGAAAAAGTGATGCAAAGACAACAGAACACAACAGAAGTGTTTCCAGAGGCATAAAATATTTAATAACTACACTGTTGAAGTCTGTAGTAGTACTCAAACCCCCTCACACATTAATGAGCTTCTCTTGATTACACTACTACAATTATTTGGGGAAAATCTACCTTTGAGTAATTTATGTGAATATTTTAGACATGAAATATGTAATGACTACACTCATTAATGTACGAGCACTGGTCCCTACAGCTATTGCTGTATGGGACCAGTGCTCGGTGCGATTGCCCCGAGGCCCTAATAATAATAATAACGGTAAACAACAGAAGACAACAACATTTAATATCCTCAGCGAGTATTCTGTAAAGTACAAGTACCCCAAAATTGCACTTAAATAAAGTACTAGAGTAAATGTACTAAGTTAATTCCATCTAGGGTTTCCAACTGTCCCTTGACAAACAGAATCGTCTCATATTTAGAAACAAAAGCACCCGTCCCGTATTGAGGTGAAAAGGGACGCACTCTGTCCCGTATTATTGTGACAGTCAAAAATAGTCAGTAAATGCCAATGGAAAATGAATAACAGGTCGCTTTATATGTAAACTTACAGTAAACTTGTTCCCTTGTTTCCTTGTACCCCGTCCTGCTCTGTGACCAATGAACTGACAGCATATTTACACACCAGTATGACAATACAGAATACTCTCATCCCATTGGTCGAGGAGAAGATAGCAGAAGACAACAAAGCAGCATGCGTAGGTTATAAATGACACAGACGTCAACACTGCTTGACAGGGAGGTACACCTTCCAGCAGCAATGACACTAGTACTCCTCCGAGAACAAAACAGAGAGGAATGGGAAAAAGGAAACACCTGGGTGGAAACAGTGCGCGATACCATCTATAAAGCCACTGCACGTTGTGCCGGCGCTCTGTGTCCGTAGCCCATGGTGGACTGACTGATCTGAAACAACATGCTTCCAGTACTGCGGTGACGCCATCTGCACTTTAAATTTTAGTGCCCAGTTCCATTGCACTTTACAGTAGCCGGTTCGTCAGCATGACTCCAAAATAGCCATTCAAGTGGATTCATGCTGCTTGAATAAAATAAGTGCATCAAACTGCTGGGCATTATGGATGATGCCAGTCACCCTCTGCACACCGTCATCAGCAACCAGAGGAGCCTGTTCATCCAAAGACTGCTCCTTCCCAAATGCAGGACTAACAGACTAAAAAACTCCTTTGTCCCTCAGGCCATCAGACTGTACAACTCCTCAAGTTGGGGGAGGAGGAGTAACAGGAAGACAGAGGACAGAGGACAGGAAGGAGCAGTAACCAGTAACCAGAAGCCAGTAGGAGTAGTAGCCACCACAATAAGAAATACTATTTCTTATTGTTAACTATTTAAAAACCCATACACCTCATATTTATTGTATATAAATTGTTCTTTTACTTTTTTTTTTACTTTTGATACTGTGTGCTTTTTAACCTGTTTGCTGCTGGAAACTCAATTTCCCTGAGGGAGCCATCCCAAGGGATCAATAAAGTTTTATCTAATCCATCTAATCAAATCAGCAAACTCCAGTGCATTCTTGAAGACCAGGTCCCCCATATGTTCATGATGAGCCTATTCTTGTTTGGCTCTCAACGGAGGCGGTCGCATCTTTTTTCTCTCTGCCTCCCACTGTGTTTTTCCCTGCTTCGCTCCTCTCGTCTCGTCTTGTCTACTGTCTAACTTGGAAGACTCTCTCTACACTGCTCTCAAAAAAAACAAAAACCATGGATTTGATCAACTGGCCTCTTAACGCAATTGACACCATCTTCTCGACGAGAAGTCGCGGTTCTGGGGAGCTGGCCTGTCCCGAGGGCACTTTTGTGGCCGGTTACACGATGGACGCCTGGAGCAGGTGGCGTGTCGTGTGCCTGGCACCTCTGTCTCTGGAGGACATTGAAGATGTTTACCTATTCGGAACCGTGATAACAGGGTTTTTGCTGTTTGGATTGGGCTTTGCTCTGGTTTATCGAAACACAAAGGAAACCGTGTCAGCTGTCCATTAAGCTGCCCGTGATGATTGAGTTTCGACAGCCCTGGCCATACATTCAGACTGTGGTCACAAACCGCACCGTGGATACCATCCAGGAAAGGGTGACAGCCATGGAAAGAGAACGATCCGGAGACCGGGAGGGACATTTTTACCATCAACAGGATTAGTAGCAGAAAATCGCTGCCACTTCCACCCACAGCTTAAATTCCAATCTTATCTGGCTTCCCCCAAACAACAGCCTTGGCTCGAAGGCCGTTGCTAATCTTCCCTGCTGAGGAATGTAGTGAGACACTACCATCCCATCCTCCCCCCCTCTCGACTCCCACAACCACCTGTTGAACTGTCTGCCTCTGCCTGGGAGCTCAGGAAGGAAGGTCATCTCCTTAGCAACGTCCAGGCTTATCGCTTTTGTTATTCCAGCGAACTGAGACGAACTGTTTGGTGCTTGACAATAGGCGGGTCTCAGGCCTACACACACGAACTTCCACATATACTGATATGCATACATCCCCTCCCCCAACCACCCCCCAACCCACGCCTTCGACGCTTCATACCCCCAGCGAGACAGGCGGGTCTGAGAGCTGCGCCGGGTGGCTGTGGATCCGGATGGCCGCCTGGCTATGCTGGCCCCTCCCCCCTGCACGTCATAAGTCTATTCATGTTGTGAAAGTGTACCATGACATGTTGCTGAGGTTTTTTTCATGCTTTTTTCCTCCTTTCCTCTCCCCATGTGTGCTGTATTTCTCTCTCTTCACACCCTGTCTTCCTGTCCTGTCTACCTTGTGATATTGTTTTTGGGTGTATTTTGCGTTCTGGACGGGTTGATGGCTCAATTTCGTTGTACTTGTACTTGTACTCTGTGTAATGACAATAAAGGGTTCATTCATTCATTCATTCATTCATTCATATGAATTTCATGCCTTTTTACTGAGCCAAATTTGGAATTATGGAATGCTATAATCTTCCAAAATGGCCATTCAATTGCATACATGCTGCATTTTAAAAGCCAATAAAAGTATTTAATCAAATTGTTATCAGCAAACTCTGGCAGACCAGGTCCCCATTGTTATTTTGTATTAAAGTGAATTGCTACTGAATAATTTGTTTTCCATGTATTCATGTCACACAAAAATATGCATCTCATTCAATTCAGGTTTGAGTCAAATCGTTAAAAAATCGTTTCACTCACAAAAAAGGGGCTAAAATAATTCACCACGCCAGGATGGGTGATGGCAATCTGGTCGGTCATCCCTGCCAATGAGGTGTCCCTTATTTATTTTTTCAGGGAGTTGGCAACCCTAATTCCATCACTAGTTGCAGTATTAAATGCTTGACAAGAGCAATGCTTACAGATCGTTGTGAGACAGAGGTGATTGTTAACCTATATCTTTTGAATAAATTGTGTGAGCTGTTAGGAGCTATTAGAACACAAACTGTTAACTTGCTTGTTATACCAGTGTAACAGGGCTTGCATACTATCTTTGCTAGCATAGAGGGCTGTTTGCAAAATAACCAAAGAATTACAGAAAGCTACGTTGACTTAGTTAGCACTTAGCTTACGAGCTACAGTTTAACAATGAGCCCTCTTAGTATCCCCTGCATCATCAAACTAAATTTCACTGTGCCATTTTCTTTTGTGACTGGGCGTTAAGGGTGACTCAACAGAACAGTGCATTGCTGTTCATTACTCTTCTAAAACGGTACAAGGTTTCAGCTTTCTGATTAAATTAAATTTACAGATTTTGCTCAAGACAAGACACAAGGCAAGAATGAAAAAAAGAGGCAAGATGATCACTAAGGCCCCGTTTACACGAGGACGCTTGAGGGAAAAAACGTCGAAATATTTTATCAGAAGAGCCTTTCGTTTAGACGCTGACGCCATTTTTGGGGCTAAAAAACGCAAAAATCTGAAACCACCCTCCAGAGTGGAAAACTGTATTCCAAAATGAGTTTCCTCCGTAGGGTGGCTGGGCTCAGCCTTAGAGATAGGGGGAGGAGCTTTTCAAGCCATTTTTTTCAAGCCAAGACCGCCATCTAGTGGGGTCAAAAAATAAAGCAAATGCTTCACAAAGTTTTGTTGTCCCAACACTACGGATGATGGTGAATTACAAAAGACTTGATGCAATGAACAGACCTCCTCAGTTTGACAGATAATCACTAACTTTTATCTGGCATATTTTAACATGTATTTCCAAAGTTACATTATTTTTACAACTATTAACATATAAAGAAAACACTATCATGAGGCTGGAATCTGGATTCATCACTTTAGTCTGCTCATTAGTTTCCATAATGTCGCTGTTCATCAACTTGCGATGATCACACGTATTGGCCCATTGGTAAACATGATTTCTGAAGTTGGGTGCTGTCTAAAAGGTAGATAAAACAGTGTGCATTTGATGAATCCTTTTTGACATATAGAAAACTGAAGGATGTGCCAGTAGCTCTATTTCTGCTCCATACCATGAGAAAAAACATCCCACAGCACAATGTTCTCCATTCATCATTGTTGAGCCTAAAATACAAAAATTCAGCTGTGCTTCTCTGCTACTAACTGGAAAAAAAATACTGGAAATTATTTTAAAACACCAAAGTTACTGGCAAATGTATTTAATATTTTAACACACTCCACACCGTGCAAAACATCTTCAGTTTACAGAGACAAATGTATAACTAGGTGACATAACACACGTTTGTTGTTTAGCAAATGAGCTTTGGTAATTATTCATGAAACCTGGATTCAACACCACCACCTAAGCAGAGCTGAAATGTATGTTCAGGGACTCACCAATGAGGAAATGTGTAAAAGGAGTTTGTATGGTAAAATGGTGTAACCCAACCAAGATTTCATCAGTCTGCTTCGGCCCAAACCAAAGACTTATGTCTTCTGTATGAGAATACATTCTGCATTAAACTCTGTTCATCTCCTGAGTAATTTTGTGTTTCATATTTTTATTGATGTGTATACAAAAACAACAGAGGGACATACCGGTATCAGGGTACATTGGTGCCGACATTAAACATGTTATACACATCCTCATATTTAGATTTGTATAACTTTAAGAACAAACAATGCTCACATAAAATGAAACCAAATAAACTATACAATATTAAGATATTTAGACATAGTCTGTGTAAAATGATTAAACTGACCACAAAAACATAATAGATAAAATACATAAATAATAGTAAAAGAGAGAGGGGAAATGAGGAGGAAAAAAATGAAAAAGAAAGAAAGGAAAAGAAAAGAAAGGAGTGTGTAATGGGGTGACAACTTATAGCGGCTGTGGCTCAGTTGGTAGAGCGGGTTGCCCCCCAACTAAAGGGTTGGTGGTTTGATCGGGAGCAATTTGGGGTTCAGTATCTTGCTCAAGGATACTTCAACATGTAGGCTGCCATGGTCAGGGATCGAACCACCAACCCTCCGATCACTAGACGACCGCTGTACCAACTGAGCCACAGCCGCTATGTAACATGGCGGTTACATAGCTCCCTCTTTAATCCATTGTGGGCTGGAAGGAGCTGTTGTGGATTTTCAATTCAGAAGGAGGTGATGTTTAGCAATAACTGAGGTATAAACTATCACTTCCAATTCTTTAGTAGAATATAGGGTATAGTAGTGTTGGGACAACGAAGCTTGATGAAGCATTTGCTTTATTAACAGAGTCCAAGAGATGGAGCTCTTTGTTCAACAAAGGGCTGAAAACACACTCAATTACTGTTGCTGAAACCTTTTTTTAAAGCCAAGAGCGCCATCTAGTTGGGTCAAAAAATAAAGCAAATGCTTCATGAAGCTTCGTTGGCCCAACACTAGGCTATAGTCTTCCGGATGACCAGAAATGCCCATGTGTAGTGAAGTGTGTATAGTTCTAGAGAATATCTTAGACATGGTGCTGAAGTAAATTTACCAAAGTTCGTCCGAGCTGGACAAGAGAAAAACATATTACAGATTATAGGGTGAGCCTCCACATCCGTCACAGGCATCTACCATAATATATTTCCTCCTGAGTACTTTTTACGCCTGCTTTTTGCATCAAGCTTTCTGGGAGAGAAGTGATTCGTATGTTGCTGTAAATGGAGCTCCAGTGTCCTCATCCGGCCCAGGCTTGGTCCACTACCATTTTACACGACACTTGTAACCACGCCCACATACTAAACTCACCAAAGCAGAAAACATGTGACTCATATGTTTTCTGGTGGCCTGGAGCTACAGTTAATCAACAGCAGACAGAGTTTTCATTGCTTCACATTTCTTATTTGGAGATAGCAATAGGCTTAATTTGCTCTGTAAGAGGGGTGATGAGGTTGTGTGTTAGTTTCTCCAGGCTGTGTGTTGTTTCCCAGGGCTGAACACAGATAAGTGTGATGTCATGCTGTGCAGCTGTGGGGTCAAGTCCCACAACCCATCATCCTCTACTTTCCTCCAGTGGTGCTGAAAATATTAGCTTTTCTCTCAGATTTGTCCATCATTGCTGATCTTTTTCTTGACGTTTTGGATTTATTGGATTCTGAAAGTGCTAACCCACATCAATCAGTAATATTTTCCTCACACCATTCTGACTCACCAGTGCCAGAGCATTTCATTTTTAATGGAGTTTTTAATAGACAAAGAGAGGAAACAAAGACATGAAGCACAAGGGGAAAGCTTGTAGTTGTCCTTTTGTCTCAGACACAAAAGAGAATGAATTTGCCATTTTTATGTTACATTATGCCTGTTATTCTTGAGGAAAGCCAGAGAAAAGTGCCTTTATAAAGATATATTCTGCATGTTTCAATTCATTCAATGTGTAGTAATAATAGGAAAACAGCAGTTCAAAAAGCTTTTCAAACATTTGAAAAAGCAATCAAAGTCAGTCCTCAAGGCTCCAAATATAGCTTTAATTCTGTACAGGTTGCTGGACAAACTTAACCATGGTCCTGATTGCTCACAGCGGTTTACTGTCTGATAGCCTGCTGCCTCTGTAAATACAGCATGAACAAGGGGATAAACCTCCCAAGAAATGTGTGCTGAGGGGAATTTCAATGGCAGTTGTAGCGGTTATCGCCTCTGGTCACTGTCTGGAATATCAACGAAGGTTTTCTTTCAGGGGAACAACCCAGAGGAATGATGTTACAACAAAGAACAGGCTTGTCTCCAGCATCATCACTGGACAATGTTGCTGTTGTCAAAAGACAGGTTTTTTTCTAAATGATGCTGATGATTAAAGTTGTCATCGGATGGATAAGGTGTCACTGTCATGCTAACTGCTGATGAAATCTCACCAAGGTCATAATAGTTTTGGATTTTTCATTAGTTTTAATTTCGTTGTGAATTTCTGTTTTCAAATTCAGTTAGTTTTAGTTACATTTTTTTTTTTTTTTTTTTTGTATTGGGCTATGTGTTGGGTGCCAGATTCAAAGAGGTCATAATACATTTTGCCTTTATTTCTTTTGGTTTATCCATCTCAGCCTCAATGTGTTATCATAACCTCAACTTGTTATCATTATATTTGTCCAAACAAATGTACCTTTAGTTGTACAAGGCATTAAAATTAAAGATATTAAAGAAAACAAGGTCGGTCTAATATTTTTTTCCATGACTGTATATTCATCCGTTGCATCAGCTGTTTGGTTCTTGACTATCTGGAGCCTCCATGACTCCTGGGTAAAATAACTGATGTATATATTTCTAAGAAATGACTGGGTTCCCTAAGAACTGGTTTCTTATTGATTGCTTCACAGATTTTTTAATCCTTTGTCGGGGTGTAGGGACTGAATTGGATACAACCCATCATGCATTGTTTTCATTATTATCAGAAGAACAACTATGTCTGAACACATGTGAGAAAAACCAGTCCCAAGAAAAACTGTGCTATCTGTTTTCTCAAAACTACAAGAAATAAGAGAGTATGGAGAATGTAACTCCCAAGCAATGCCTTCTATTTGCATGAATTCAAATAATAATTTAAAGTCAAAAGATTTGAAGTCTAAAAAAAACTCTGAAATGTTCTGAAATGAATCTGAAAGTCGAAACTTGGAGATCTAAGTTAAATTTAGTTATAACTGGTTAAACATTAAATACATTACTAAGAAGTTTCTATATGTTTTACAGTACAACTCTATATTGAGAAATGGTCACCGTGTTCTCTGACAGTATGTTTTGAAGATGTGAGCGAGTGTTAACATGTCACTAATCTCCCATACAGCTCCCACATTCCTTGTGCCCTGTAGATGGGGAATTGTCATATTTGGAGAGGACAGCGTAGGGTCATCCAATGATTCCGATGGTGCAAGGTAGAGACCTTGCACCATCGGAATCACTGGATGATGTGATGGGACATTACCTCATATGGTATAACACCGTCTAATAAGCAAGGTTATAATAGTTTTGGATTTTCCAGTAATTTTTTTGTTTTGATTTTGTTGTAAAATTTTTGTTTTCAAATTCAGTTAGTTTTAATTAGTTTTTAGAGTGAGTTTACTAGTTTTAGTTTAGTTTTTATTAGTTTTAGTTTTCTGCTAACACATCCATGTGCTCTTATTTTGAAAGCTACATGTGTTTTCTTTTATTTTGAAGGCGGGTCTAACATGTTCTTACTGTAACACCGCATGGTGTGTTTAATTTACACTTGAAAGTTAGAACTTGGAGCTCGGAACAACGTCAAAAATTCTGACATTCGTGTAGACCTTGAACGCACCATTAGCCACCGGACTGTAAATGATCTAACTGGGATCGGGGCAGATCGGGATCTCTATGAATCTGGGAGGGACATATCCCCCTGACCCTAGTGCCTTCTGCGCGCATGCTGGTGGGAGATTCCAGTGTGGAATATTATCAATAAACATATATATTAATAATAAACAATAAACATAATCAATTCCTCCTTGTCCCTGTAAAACAGCAGCTGCAGGTTGCAGCACAGCTTCACTGTTTTAATAAATTACGTGGTATCGGTTCGGTGCCTCGACTGCTACTCGCCGTTACCGATGCCAGTATTTTCGGCAGCATCGAAGCAACTTCCGATACTGGTATTGGAATCAGAACAACTCTAGTCACATCCTGGCTCAAGGACCATGACAACATGAGATGTTACACCATGTTAAAGATTCAACAAAAGTTATTAATTAACAGATGCAAATTGATTAAATGCTCAACTAAATATCAACAAAGCATGGAGTGTGATTATCAGTGAACTCAGTGGTGTAGGGTGTGCATGAGGGAAGATATGGTGTGACTGTTGTAAAGTGCGTACAAAAATATAAACTAAACTAAAGTAATTCTGCCATCCTCACACCACAGACAATGTGCCTGTAACAAACCAAAAGGAGAAAACAAGAGAACAAACCATCAGCGATGAAAACAAACCATCACTATCAAGGTGGGAGAATGAGCACCTCAGATAGTCGCCAACATCAAAAAGAGTAAAACACTATTTTCAGTTTCAAAATACATGTGACAAAACATTGTATGCCTAATTAGTTCCACCATGATAATTTTCAAAATGCACTTTTTACCCTTTGAAGATAAATACATTTTTAGCTGTTCTTATGTAGGTTTTTCTGCTGTTTTTTACTGGTCCTCTGCATCAGAATGATCTACGGGTTGGATTGTTTCGCCAACATGGAGAACATACAGTTTGAATGGACAACTTATCTGGAAATGCTGTGTTTTAGTGAAGTTAAGTACTTTGTGAGTGGAATGGAGAAGATGTTTTTCTCCTATGCCCAGGACTCTAAGCACAGTGTATATTTTGAGCAGTGAAGAATGGCTGTGGTAATTTGCTCTCCCAGTTTAAACCTCATGAATCTTAATCATGCAAAGCCAGTGTGCAGGACTCAATCAGGTAACGCTGTTGCCTCAACACAGATTTCAGCCCGTCAACACTACATTTTAATTCCTAATGCATTTAATTAAAGCAGGCTAGAGTTTGGCCTTGCATCTGTGTGTGTGTGTGTGTGTGTGTGTGTGTGTGTGTGTGTGTGTGTGCCAAATTCCCCAAAAAGTTGTAATGTTAAATATTAATAAAACTGAATACGAGAAATGAACACTGTACAAAGACAATATATTTTACCTGCCATTTGCCAGCAGGTAGAGGTGGTTACACCAAAAAAATATGTTTGTTTAAATTGGTAGTTTTGGTTTGGTTTTTGCCACATGAAACTAGAAGCTCATACCTTTTAAATGAGTCAAAAATGCTGGTGGGTTAATGTTTAAACTGATAAACTATTTTCTCTTTTTCACATTGTCCCAACTTCTTTGGAATTGGGTTTGTAATTCTACCCTCATACAGTAAGCCGAAGTATTTTTGAATAAAGTAATTACCTTCGGAGGAGAATATTTCACCTTCAAAAATGTTATTCTGTAAGTCAACTGGTCCGTGTACAAAGTTAATTTATCTTTTTAAATTCATAGCCACAAAGAGAGACACAGTTTGTTTTCTCATTGTTACACTTGAAGCATGTCACTCAAAGCTTCAGGTTGTGTTAATATCCAACTTACTGGGACCGCTCCTCTTCACAGTAAGAGTCTAGGGATTGAAATGTGTTTCAATGAAAAACCTAAATAAATAAAGGAAAAGCCAAAATAAATAATCCTAATGAATAATTAACAAAATTCATATTTGACAAAGAATGACAGATCATAAGCTCCAGTACACACAGTTCACCATGGAGATTCAGCCTGACGAAAACATGAACTGTGCACTGAAAGTTCATTTTATATAACATTTGCTACCTTGCAAATTAACGAGCATAATGATTTTAATTACAAGAAGCAAAGTGTTGATAGTTATGAGGCATCATGTTGTGTAGTGTGGTATGGGGTGGTCATGCACATGTTCAATCTGAGCCTGAGTCTGGAGAAAGTCCCGGTCCTGTGGAGACTTCCTGTGGTCCTGGTACCAAAGACTGTGCACCCCAGGGAGTCTAGCCACTTCAGGCCCGACTTCCCACCTCATGAAGACTGGAGAGGATCATCCTGAGACACCTGCGACCCCTGGTGAGCTCACTGATGGACCCCTGCAGTCTGTATAGAGGTGGACGATGCAGTGATCTACCTGATGCACAGATCACTGGAGATCATCTGGAGAACACTGGGAGCACTGTGAGGGCCATCTTCTTTGACTTCTGCAGTGCTTTCAACACCATCAACCATCACTGCTGAGGATGAAGATGGAGGGAGCGTGAACACCCAGGAATTCGGCGGCGCGTCTGGTCTTCAATCAGCCCATGCCAATTATTCCTAAACATTTAATCCAAATGGCTTTAATTTAATGGTTTGATTCTGCAAACTGTCTTTTTAATTTAGAACTCATCTCTCAGCCTGCATCAAATTCAAAGCCTTGTCTCTTGCCTACAAAATAGCAACAGGCACAGCCCCTGCATATCTGAACTCCATTGGTCAGGTCCATAAACCCTCCTGCTCTCTATGCTCTTCAAGTGAAAGACGTCTGGCTCCTCCGCCGCTGAAGGTTCCCCGGTGGTGGAACGAACTTCCAAACTCCATCCGCTAAGTCCTTCTCAATCTTTAAGAAGAGAGTGAAGACCAACTCTTTACTGAACACCTTCACTCTTGAGCTACACTGATGACTACGACAAGTATCGCACTGACCGCTTTTTGACCTATAAAGCACTGGTGTCCTAATGGACTCAAACTTAACCCAAAGCACTTACTCTTGCTATGTTTCTTGACTTCATCCTTGCTTGTGTTGTAATAACTCTCATTTGTACGTCGCTTTGGATAAAGGCGTCTGCTAAATGACATTGTAGAATTGTAAAAAAAAAAAAAACAACAACATTGCGTATGTACTCCTTCCCGATCCTTGGTTCCTTTGCAGAGGGAGATATCTCCCAATCTGAGCTAACAGTGCTGGCAGGTGATTCTGAGAGTTTCTCTCTCCCACATACTCTATATGTCTGGAACATGTCACAGACACCTCTTTCCAGTCTTTTGGCCCAAGAATCCAGGTCAGTTTGAAAAGCAGAAGTTTTATCTCCCACTCTGAACACTGTTGATTTTATCTTGGAGTGACAGATTGAGCTTGTTGCTATGTGAACATATGCCATACAAGTAAGACAGTTTTTCCTTTCATTCAATGTCTTGAAATGGTTGGCCATGTGAGAGTTTTCTGAGAAAGAAATACTTCCAGCAGCTGGCCTGACCCCTGGACAGCCATCAGCTGCCTCTTGTAAAAGGAGCTGCATACATGCTGTGACATCGCTGTTCAAACAAACACGTTGAGTGCAAATGCTTTGATATAATTTATTATTTCAACCACAGAAGTCATTACCTGGCTGAGCTCCAGTGACAGTCTCTTACTGGCCAACATTTCACAATGAATAACACATATCATGAGTGGACTCACAGTGTGGTGTAACCTGTTTATTCTGGTGGTGAAGCCAGATAAGCAGCCAGTCATTGCTGCAGCATCAGAGCACACACCTACACGGCCTATGGCTAAGCCCCGCCCCCTCCACTCACTCGGACAAACAGTCAACATTGGGTGACAGGCGCTATGGCAGCTGTCACAGGAGGAGACATTTCACAGGAGGCAATTGATTAATTTTTTGAGACAGAAAGATTATATATCATCTCCAAATCACCAAAAGGGCCTTAACTTTTCATTGGAGGGTTATATTAATAACTTTATTGTTGAGAAGGTCGATGAAAAGCTTCAGCTTCAGGCAAAAATGTACAGGTCAGTGTAAAACGTGATAAACCGCATCTCATCGCCATCACCATCACAGACAACAAGATAGAGGATCAGCATTGTTCATGCACTGCAGGATAAGAAGTGTGAAATACTTTCAAACTAATTTCCGTTAGTTTGGTGCTACAGTATTTACATGAATCATCCAGCTCAACATCGCTAACATTTGTTATCTCAGTTATTTACAGATAAGTTAATGAAGCTAAGCTCCAAAAGTTAACGTTAATATAAGGAGAGAGCCCTTTGGACAACAGCTAACAATCATGTACAAATGCCAAAGTACAAAAAATAGCATACAACAGGCCAAGAACTCCCAGCAAACACAGTGACATGATAAACAATGCAGCTAGAAGCTAAGGTTAGGCTAACGTTAGAGATGTTAAAGATAACTTTAAACCTAAATATTTCCTCTTCTGTGGATCTGTTAAGGCACATGTCATCTTGAAAAGTTATCTTGATAGATTTATCGCACATAAACAAGTAAAATTGCCTTACTTTCCACATCTGACAGGCTTAATGCATCACGGGATGACATTCAAGTAGATGAACCAACATACAGTTGGATTTCAACATCTTCTGCAATCCTTTGTATTCTCCTCTTAATGGTGTTATCGGAGAGCGCATTGTGCCCAACGTTGCTAGCTGCAGCTTCACCAAAAAGTTCAAGGCAAATGTCCTTTGCTGCTGGAATACTCAATTTCTTCCCAATCTCAAAGGCTTCTTCTTCTTTGGCAATACAATTCGCCAGCAAATACGAGGCCTTCAATGAAGCAACAAAACGGCCTTTTCACTGACTTGGAGAGCCAAATCAACTTTGATGCCTCACAGACTCGTTTGCTAACTTTTCCCTGCACAACACACACAAACGATTCCGAGCATCTGCATCCCCAGCAGCAATAAATCCTTTTTTATAGCTGTCATCAAATATTTGGTTGAATTTTTCTTTTTTTTTTCTTTTTAGTGTCTCCATTATCTTCACTGTCACTAACTAGCTAGAGTTAACTGTGCATACGCAGCTTTGAGCCACAGAGACATAAGCCAGTAAAATATTGAACTGTATCTGTTTATTGAACATTTTAAATGAAAAATAATTTGCCTTGTAACCAACAATAAAAATGTTGGCATTTCCAGAAAAGGTAATAAACAATGCAGTAGGAAAAATGAAATTAGTTGCAATTATTTTTTCTTTCAGGCCATTTGGTGCATCAACATATTCAAAAAGTTCAAATCTCGATTGAATGTTGATCGTGATTTCAGTTTTGATGGTGCAGGTAACTTTCAAATTTTATTACACAGTCAGCCGTTTTGTTATTCGTCCTTTTGGAGTGAATTTGTGTTCTTTATTATTTTTCTTATTTAGAGTTAGTTAGTTTTCCCCCCTCATCTTAGATTAGGATTTTTATATTTAGTTCTTAGTGTAGATAGATTCAGTGTTTATCCTCCTTTGCAGCAGCTTTCCTTTGTTAAGTTTTTACTCAGTCAGGTGTTTCATAGCCCTTTTCTTTCACTCTGTGAGGACTAACCCGACTGCATTCTTTGAATAAAGAAACGTTTAAGTTCACCTGCTCTGTATCTGAGTCCTGACTTGAGCCCGGCTTGACATGGACTTCCTTTTTCATGTATAGTTGGATAATGGAACAAGCTGATGCTTTGAGTGACATGTTCTGTGTTCTTCACTTGACAGTGAGAAAACAAACACAGATACATTTTGTACACAGACCTTGAGTGCGCCATGATCTTTATTTCTGATTGAAGCTAAAATCCTAAATTTAAAGATTTGCTTGTAAAATCTAATTTTCACGTTTTGCTCATAAAACAATTACTTTTAATTAAATGTTATTTAGAACCAAACTTCTCCTTGTTCTTACTGTTTCTCTTTGCTCCTAAAAGAGGACTTTGTACAAGTCAGTGTGTCTGGGACAAGGCTGCAGGCTGGAATCACAGTGGTAAAACCGATGCTAATTTCTTACCTCCCTTTCCATATTTAAACCCGTGTTCAAACAGTGGTTTAAATAGCTGCAGTAGTACATCATTAGCTCCTCTCCAGGCTCAATGTGCAAAGCTGTAGGAGAGGGAAATAAATCAACATTTTATAGCTCCTCGGGGCTCAGTGGATCAGACTGAGCTCTGCAGTGAGAAATTAAAGGCTTCTTAATGGGCCGCACAGCTGAAACATATTGCTGTATCTGAGTCCTCTTACATCCTCATATGGACCAACAGAAGCTTCAGTTCTGTGATGCTTCAATGAGCCACAGAGACAAATGCAAAATTACCAACATCTACATAACAGAGATATAGTGTAGAATAAACATGTATCATATTTTGATGTATTTATATTAACATATCTGTCGCTCGGATACCACAGCTGAGGCAACAGGGCTAAAAATATCTAGTTCCAATAGCATCCTTAAGAGGCCTCACAAAGCTGAAGTCAATGTCAAAATCAATGAAGTGACTATCTTCTGTGTAGAATTTCTTTAGAGTTTATCTTGTGGCTAAAGCAAAGCTCATGGAGTGTCATTCATTTGTTTAAGGTTTGACCTCGTTGCACCCTTTTCTGCAATAGTTTGGTGGCACCCAACAGCATTTTAAACTAAATTTGTATGGTAATTGGTACTTTTGTGCACATGCATATAAAAGGGCCTTTCACTAAGGCGTGAGCCCTACAGGTACTGTCACTGTACCTGTCAGACTTGCTCTGTCAATCCAAGGCCAACTGTATTCAGTATTCATGTATTACAGAGATTTGAGTTGCCTACTCATTGGATACTGACTCGTGCATAAATGCTGCGCAGGTTTGTTTGTTAGAAGATGTCAAGTATCTCAGTTACAATCTGACAATGGAACCAACTTCATCGGTGCTGAAATAGAGTATAGGGAAGGTCTTGCAGCCTTTAATCACAACAACATACAAGATGCCTTTCTACAAGGAGGAATAAAGCAGCAGCTTGTCATCATGGAGGTGTATGGAGTCCATATTAAGGATGACTAGATGGATACTAACATCAGTTTTACATCAACAAATCCTGAGTGAGGACAATCAAACAAATACACCATGCTTCAGAAACAAATAACATATTTCATGTTATTTGTTTCTGGAGCATGGTGTATTTGTTTGATAGGTAAGTTTATTATTTGCAAAACAAAATGCATTAGTTTGTGAATGATGTTTTGTATTTGCAAACAAAATCATGTTTGTGGAGTTTTGGCAGTAATTTAACTCCATAATGTTGTTTCAGGTCAGTCAGTCCAATCAGTTGGGCTACGGAAATAGTGCGTCGGCACACCACAGTATTTTTTCATCCTTTTCTGTTTTGTTTTTTGAGGAGTACTAGTGTCATTGCTGCTCGAAGGTGTATTGCCGGCGTCTGTGTCACTGTCACCTGTCCAGGGCCGCCCCTGCCTACACGCAGAACACGTACAGTGCGTAGGGCCCTGCGATCCAATAGGGGCCCGGTTTTGCACAAAGGATGCGCATATGCACAGCCGTGGGGCGCGCTACTAGATCAGCTGTCATCGCGAGGCAGAAAAAGAGAGAGAAGAGACCTTTTTTTTTGTAATCTGACACTGCACGCATCATCACTGCAATGATTGACAGCAATCAATCCGACCAATCACTGGTCAGATGTTCATGCGCTGCGGGCGCTTGTCAAGCAGCTGCAGGTGAAGACGTGATCATGGCTTCGGAAAGAACCTACGAGTCAGGCGCAAGCAAGAGGGAAAATAAAGCAAAACAAGAGGAAACTCGTGCGTCTCTTGAAGTTGGGTATTTGTTGAAGTTAGTGCTAGTAAAAATGTAAAACTTTGTGGCATAAGCAGCATTAAACTTCCATGCTCAGCTGCTGCTGCTACTCCAGAGGTAGCAGTAGAGATGCTAGCATCCAGTCCATTCAGCTAGAGTCTAGATGTGACTGTGGTCTGGACATGATGTCTTGTTAAAACCTTTGGCTGCATATGCTTTCACCTCTGTTGAAGGGCAGTGGTAAATGTATCAGTTGTTGGTCGTATTTTCGGCTAAAGTTCATAATCTATTTTACAAGGCTAATGTTATTTTAATGGATGTAAAATGTCACCATCTGTTGGTGAATTTAAACTATGACAGGCAGCTTTGGAGGAGATATTAGAGATAAATATTGATAGAAATGAGTGTATTTGATACTTTTGTTGACAGAAGGAACTCAATTTGAATGTAGCTACATTTTGAAATATCAGTCTGTTTGGTACTGAATTAATATGTTTTATAAGGATTGTAGTTGCAGTCTATATAATAATAATAATAATAATAATAATAATAATAACAATAATGATAATAAGGACAATAATAGTAATAATAGATGGCAATAGCAATAGTTTTTCTTTAATTAATATTAGTATAAGTATAGAAGTAGTAGTACTGCCAGTGTTAGTGGTTTATTATAGTAGATACTACTAACATAGTATACATATTTGTAACAGTTTTTTTAAATCAGTGATTATTATTTGTTGTTGCAGTATTTGCATTAACTGCATTTTAATCTTTTTGAGACTAGTATTTACTTGAATTTCACTCTGTAGTTTACCATTAAGACCAGAAAATATCTTAATGATCTGCTTGTATGATGGATTTCTTGTATGAATTTCTTGTCATAACAGGGTCAATGCTGAAATTTGTGACCAAGGGAGACTCGGGGACAGCATCAGCAGCAGACACAGAGGACGCAGCCAGTGATGATCCAGCACAACTACAGGGACTGATGCAGCAGCACCAACCATCACCAGGGCCATGAAGCAGCTTCTCTCCAGCCACAGATAGTACCATCACCACTCCAAGTGCACAACCAGTTGATCCTGCTCTCTGGCCAGCACACTGATCAGGTGCCGAACGGGTTGAATTTGTGCGCAGAGCGTCTTTTAGTGTCAGATTTCACTTTAACTAAGACAGATGGAAGAGGTTTTCATAGTACCCTGTCCTACCGGTCACTTGCAAATGGAGACAAGGTAACAAGAAGTTGGCTTGTTTATTCAAAGCACAACAACTCTGTGTTTTGTTTTGCTTGCAAACTTTTCAGTGCTCAAGATATAAAGTTGACTACACAGGGACATAGTGATTGGTGTAATATTAATGCTGCTCTCAAGAGTCATGACAAGAGCCAAGAACACACAAAGTCAATGCTCAAATGGAACTTGAGCTTCGTCTGAGGAGGGGCCATACGATTGACCAGCAGGAACTGACTCTACGAGAGGAAGAGAGGAAAAGATGGAGAAATGTCCTCACAGTTCTCATTGGTACCACCCCGTCGCTTGCCTAAAGAAATCTGGCTTTCATAAATCTTGTTATTGCAGATTCAGCAAAATCCTCCAAGGATGCTGTGGGTTATTTTGGCTATTTGCAGAAGCTCTTCACTTTTTTCTCAGGAGACACACAGCAATGGAGCATCTTGACAAAGCATGTCAATGTGACACTGAAGTCCTGGAGTGATGTTAGATGGGAAAGCAGACTTCAGAGTACTCCAGCTGTCAGACACCAAACCACATAAATCCGGATGCTCTCCTTGAGGCTAGGCAAACTGTTACTGATCCAGTTGCAAAAGTAGAGGCCCAGGCTCTGGCAGAGGAAGTGGCTTCCTACAGGTGTTTGATCTGCTCCATTGTGTGGTTTGACATTCTTACCACCAACAACACGGTGAATAAGCTGCTTCAGTCAAGTTCAATGCAACTTGACATTGCTGTGAAACTCATTGAACGTGCAAAAACCTCTCTCTCTGAGTACAGAAAGACTGGGTTTGCTGATGTTCGGTCAACCGCCAAGGAGCTCTGTTAGGATGGATGGATGATGCTCTGAAGAAGCTTGAGGTGCAATTTTCCAAGACTGTTGTGGACTCTTCTGCCGCATCACTGGAAGACAGATTTGAGACATTCACTCAGGTGAAGGAATAATTTTACCTTTCCAGAACTGCCAACACAAACAACTGCTCTGGAGATGCTGTCATTTCTCCAAGAAAATCATTTGCAGGAACTGTATCCAAATCTCTGGATTGCCCTCCCCATTGCAGTAACTCTCCCTGTCACAGTTGCCTCTGCTGAGCGAAGCTTTTCAAAACTGAAGCTCATAAAGACATACCTCCGCTCATCCTTGGCGTAAGAACATTTTAGTGGCCTGGCTATCATAAGCATCAACTCAGAATTGGCACAGCAGCTGTCATAGACGACCTCATTGATGACTTTGCATCCAGAAAATGCAGACGTGTGCATCTGTAAAAGGCACACATGCTTGTTTTGAACTCTTTCAGTGCCTGAAAGACTCAAGGGTCTGACTGTTAGTTCTTTGTAGACACAAGTTGAAGTTACTGTTAATTTTTAATTCTTCTTTGTGACTCAGATTTATTTATTTTGAGTATTATGAGTTTATTCTGTATCGTCATACACATGTATGAATATGCTGTCAGCTCATTGGTCACAGAGCAGGACAGGGCCTGGGAACAAGTTTGTTCTGCTTACCAACACTTTCTTCAGGCAAGCCCCTTCTTTTCCTGTCAGGGATGCATCCATAAATCGCTCGTTCCACCAGTGTTCCCTTTAACAAGACACCCATTTAATGGGAAATGGACTGCACTTAAATATCGCTTTTCTAGTCGCTTTGCAACCACTCAAAGCGCTTTACACTACAGACTGCACTCATTCACCCGTTCACACACACATTCATACTGGTGGCAGAGGTTACCCTAAACTAAACTATTTATATAAAAGGAGTCAATAAATCTGTTTGCAGTTTGCAGATTACAACATATGTTGCAGCTTCTTGCAGAAGTGAAGACAGTTACTGGCCTGTCCAGTGTGGTGGTCTTGCTTTGCACTTCTGCAGAACCAGCAGTCATTTCCTTCTCTGGATAGGTCCCTTCTGAGTAAGCACGAACTGCATGGAACTGTAGCATCTGAAATTAGTACAATGTCCCCAGGAACATGCGGGAAAGGGCTCCGAGCCGGACTCGAACCCGAGCCGCCTGCTTATGAGGGCTCTACCAGGTGTGCCACCTGTGGAAACAATCAGACACCTTTTTGTTAAATGTAATTTTTCCCAGATTTTTTGGAAAAAAATGACATTCCAAACTACAAATTAATTTGAAAGCCATTGATAAACTTCTATATTACAGCAATAAATGTAGGAAAATTCAACACCTAATTAATTTGATTATTCTAATGGCGAAATTCCACATACATAAAGCCACATTTTCCAAAGGTCGACCTTTCTTTCAACAACAATTCAACAATTCAACAACTACCTTGATGAATCAAAATAATTGAAAATAACAAATGTATACATACTGTTAACATAATTCAAGAAATATTTGGAGAAATATAATATGTCGTGCCTTTTCAATTATTTTTGATTATTATGTTTGATTTACATTACATTTAAATTATTTAGTACAACATACATACAACTAGGGAGGGCATCAATTTTCGAATATTCGAATAGTCATTAAATCATAAAAAATCAAATAGCTCATCATATCGGGAAGAAAAAAAAGTTTTATTACTGGTGCCTTCCACACAGGGGCAGCGTAGCATTTGATGATACAGTGTGGCAGCTAGATGTCAAACTGTAGAAGAAGAAACAAACGGAGGAGAGTTTCCACGGCGGTCTATGGGCGGGACAAGTTAGCCCCCAGAGGGATTTAGAGACTCTGGAGGTGACGTTTAGTTTTCGCCGTCGTTAACTGTGCACACAACAGCAGCAGCAACTGTGTCTGGTGCTTGTTGTAAACAAACAGAGATCGCTAAGTGAACACCTCCTGCAGCAGCAGCACATACACACTGTACTGCTACAGAGCTAACTGTTAGCCTGTTAGCACATACACACTGTACTGCTACAGAGCTAACTGTTAGCCTGTTAGCACATACACACTGTACTGATACAGAGCTAACTGCCGCTAATGGCAGCTCTTCTTAACGAGCCGGCCTCTGGCTCGTTCGCGTCTCGTTAAGGAGAGTTACGCCTGGATTCCACTGGATGCGTAACGACTCCGACAGGGGTCTGTCCGCAACGGCTGCGTATCTACGCAGTCCGTCAACACCCACCGGATCCGTCTGTGTCGGAGCTGTTGCGGACAGCAGAGTCCCGAGGACGCACGAGATCTCGCGAATTCACGCCTAATCAATTGATATAACTGGAAGATAATCAACATCTCCTCGGTAATGACTGGAGACAAATCCAGCGACTCCGTCTTAACGAGCACTAACGAGGTCGGCCGGCTTGTTAACGAGCCGGCCGACCTCGTTAGCGAACCCGAGGTATTTTATTTTGAAAATATACCGGTGTTTTATTTTGTGTCTGTGCAAGACTTCCTGTCCCGAACGATCTGCTCTGTGCTGAATTTATGCGTAGTGCTCCGTCGTCCGACAAAAATAGAAGCTCTGCGCAAGTGTTGCGAGGGCTGTCGGATGGCCATGCGTTGTCGGACTCATTACGCAGCGGATCTGCAGTCGGTGGAATCTCACACATTGATTATAATGGGTGCGTAACGGCTCCGACGACGGATCTGCAGCCGTTACGCATCCAGTGGAATCCAGGCGTAAGAAGGAGTCGCTGGATTTGTCTCCAGTCGCTTTCTTGAAAAATAGTTGCTAAGGGGGTCTTGCTGAAAAAGTTGCTGAATTTGGCAACAAAGTTGGGAGCATTGCTTCGCCGGTGGGGGGTTATTATTGAGGTAGATAAGATCGCTAGATAAGATCGGTTTGACATAAAGGAATCGGCCGATCGCCTATCCCGCAACATTAAGGAAGTCGGCGCCGATCTATCGGTGCACCCCTAATTTGAACTGTTATGGATCATCATTCATCAACGTCAGAGAGGCTTCATACACCTCCCCCAAATAGTCCAATTAACGGGAAATTCATTGCAGTTGAGAGTTCTCCCAAGTTAGCCCCATAACATAATTTTGAACATACATCTAATATTATCTAGCCTACTGGTAATTATAACTATAACACAATAAGTAGGATTGCATTTCTTTACTATTAACTAAGGGGGTCCCACAAGGTTCAATATTGGGTCCTGTCCTGTTAACCATTTTCATTAACAACATTACATCCACTATAACAAACTGTAACGCCCATTTCTACGCCGATGACACAGTTCTGTATTGCACGTCTAATACTGCACATTCAGCCATTTCTCATTCATTTAATCAGTCAACAATTTTTTGCCCTACCATCTCCCTGGCTCTGTTATTGCCAGCATTAATGCCTGTTTTCGTGAACGTCACTTTACATTCTTCATAAAGCTCGATCAGCGCTGCTTTTCACCACATTTTGCAAAATCTTATTGGCTGTTCCCAGAAGTTCCACAATCAACTGATGTGGGCTGCTTATATTCTCAGTGCTTGCGCACAATGCCAGCTTGTAGTATATCCTGGGTTGAGTTGGCATGGAGTAGACATGGTTGAATTGTAAGCGTAACATTCTAACCCAGCTTTTCAATTAAGCCCTGATTTTATTAGCTGTGTTGATGGAACACCCCCCTGGTGACAGCATTTCTAATGTTTCTTGTAAGAAGTCAAGCCGGAAAAGTCACAGCAGTTCAAGAACCATTAGATCTTCTTCCTCATATGCATGCATTCAGGCAGAGGCAGAGAAAGCGGCCCTTGAAGTGTGCTGCTGCCTTAAAAGATAAGCATGCTCTGGAAGAGCAAACAGAATTATTGAGAAAAAGAAGGGAACAGCTGGATTTTGATATGAAAATGGAAGCTTCTAATGCTAAATTAGCTGTGTTAACTGCCTCTAGTCACCAAACTTTCTCAAACACACAATCAAATGGAATGGAATCATACTAAGAAATAGGAGCGAGGATAAAGGAAACCTCTACACTGTAAAACCCAACGTTGCTTGTTTGTTGTATTGAAAAAGGAAAATTAGTTATAATGACAAAGATTTGTGCAAAAACAAATTTTAACCCAAAAGTAACTCAAATTGCATAAAATTGACATAAAATTCTTGACATAAAATTATTTTGCATTATTTATATATATAAATTATTTTACAACAAGCTGGGTTTTAAAGTGGACCACTCCTAACCCACATGTCAAAGAGTATCAACAACCACCTATGCAACAAGAATAACAACAAAAACAATCTATACAAAAACAGTCAACTAAATAAAACACTAGTGCACAAAAACACAGAAAGCAAACCACTCTTGGGGCTGCATGAGCAGCTAGCAAAGTAAGTTGCCATTCAGTCTATCTTCTGTAGACTGCCATGACCAGGGACTGACCCACCAACCTTCTGATCATTGGAAGACCATCCAAGCCAAAGGCACCCAGGTGGTCATCATTGCACCAGTTGCAGTCAGGGCTGGCTTTAGGCATAGGCGACACAGGCAGTTGCCCAGAAGGCCATCTGCTGGAGGGGCACCGCCAGTCACCCTCCAGGGAGAAAAAAAAAACAATTATAGTTTTCGATGCCCAATGTCGCCCTACCTTTGTGTTGAAAATAATAAATAATAACAAAATAAAGGAACAGATAAACAATGACATTTTCTCACTTGTGGTGCTGAGTCATGTGACGTGTGGTCATTGCCTTGCCCCCAATTAGATGGTCAGATCCCTGTCACAGAGGTCAGGTCACATCAAGGGACAGACAGGTTCTTTGGATATATCTTCAAGATGAAACGTCCATCAAAGCTATCCAGTGCTCAGTATTGAAAGAGAAGAAAAGAGGAGGAGAAGAAGTCCCAATCTTTTTTAAAATGCCTTTTGTGTGAAGATGTTTAATTTGTTAGCTTGCTAGCTAGGTTGTATTCAAGCAATGCTAGCTTAACACAGTTAAGCACATTTTTGGTTTGCACTTTCATTGTCTCTTTTGTCTCTAAATTTGTTAGCGGTCTCCAGCTGTGCTTCATTCAAATTTACCTGTAAGTTAATAATTGTATAGACAGACAGTTGTATTATATAGCCTGGTTGGCACCATGGGCAAACACAAACGGGAGTTCCACCTTCCGTGAAACAGCAAACGAAGCTGTTCAACACGAATGGATCTTGCCCAGGGCACCAAATGGGCTAGAGTTGCAGTAACAAATTAATAGTTGGCATATGGAACATATTACAGTGACACATCATTTTAGGATGTGAAGATTCATGATGTGTTCTTGGAAACCAAGACTAAACCCTGTCTGTCTGCAGTGAGTGTGAACAATGCTGCCCTACAAAGTCTAACTGCAGTAACTGTATTGATGATGTCATTTTTATGCTCAAAAATCATGACAATTTATTTGACCTTGACCCAAAAAATGCAGTTATTGCAAATTTCAAATGTATTTTGTTAAAAGTGTTCAACAACTCTATTAAAATATTTGTGTACTTCAGACCTAATATTATATCATAAATACATTTATATTTCAGTCTTAATATACTTTTATCTCACTTTTTTACTTTTACTTACACTTAATCGCTATCTAGATAATAATTTCCCTATCAAATAAACTTATAATTTAAATTATATAATATAATTATTCTTGTCTTCACTATTCAACACAATGAAGAAATACAAGGCTACACTGTATCACAGTCTGCTTTGGTTTTGAGTTGGATTTTGTCGTTACTGCAATTTTTATATCATTATTTCTCTGAAATAAACCTACATTAAAATATAAAACTTTGTCAAAGATAAAAAAGACATCAAGGAGTTCATTCATAGCTATAACTCAATTTTGACCAAAAATGTAGTTACTGCAGTTAGACTTTGTAGGACAGAATAGACAGAGCCTCTTTCCCTCTTTCTGTAACAAATCCTGGATCACTGCTGATAGGATTTCTCCTAATGGGAAGAGAGATTCACCTCATTGACAACAGGATGCTACAGAACTGGATAGAATAGCTGTGTCATGTCTATCCGTTCCATTAACACACAGTTCTGTCACTGTTCCCTGTAAAACTCCATCAGGCTACAAAATGTCATTCCAAGCCACTGTCATGAGCTGTTGTGTGCTCTAACCACCACTAATGTGTCCAGTCATGATGTTATGTTATTGACAGCCGCTTTAACTGATTATGTGTGTTTCCGACAGTATCACGCCTATTAAAGCATTTTATGAAAGGACACATTCTTTATAATTTTATTCACAGCTGCTTTAACCAGTGAAGTGTGCTTTCTAACAGCATCATGCTGATTAAAACGTTTATGAATGGACACAGTGCTGTGATGCCAATGTATATGACTGTACAGTGCTAGGGGAATGTCAGTGATATGTCCAATCAGGCACTAGTGAGATTTTGTGGTCATTATCTGCATACACAGTAGTTGTCTCATTGGGGATTACCAGGGACTTGACATCATTGTTTCCTATTCTAACTTATGACGGTTTGGTTTTTTTTTTATAGTTTGGGCGCCAACCAGGTTTCTCTCCTGGCAGTTAAGAGTCAGTTGTAAGTCCCCCAAAACACCATACTAGGATGCAGCCTAAAATAGCTACACCCTATTTGCTTTAAAACCTCACAAATATTTACTGGCTTTCACAACAAAGGAAAAAAAACACATGCAACAAAATTACCAACCACAAATTAATAGACAAAATAGGTTCTGCTTTTTCAAAGAAAATTCATTCATTTAATTTCAGTTCTTCAGGAAAAGGGAAAAAATATAATATTCAGTGCATTCAATGTCCGTTTCTTTTTTCAAAATAAAGTTCAGTTCCGTTTCTTCTTTTCAAAATAAAATTCTGTTCATTCAACAAACAAAACAAAAGTTCTTTTCTCATTCAACAAACAAAACAAAAGTTCTTTTCATTCACCAAAACAAATCAAAAATATAAGGGGTGAAGAAAAAAACAGTCCTTCAAATAAAGTCAGGAAAAAGGGAGAGAGAAAAAAAAACGTCAGTCAGTAGTCACTGTCCGTCAGTATTGTGGTCGGGTGATGTGAAGGAGTGACGTGGATTACCGGTTCCGGGCTGTGTGGAGATGAAAGGTTGGATGCGGGTTGATGAGATGATGGTACGAGGATACGTGGTCGCGGTCCGTCGGCAAAGAAAAAGAAAGACGGGCTAAACTTCATGTCTTTTAACGCGCTGAGCCTTGCTCCGTTTCCATTGTACACTCTCTCTCTCTCTCGCTCGCTCTCTCTCTCTCCGACTGCTGCCTCTCGGAAGTGCACCCCGCCGGCTCTTTTTAAGATCTCCGTTTCTGTTTTCTATTAAGCGTCATCTTCCCAGCCACTTAACATCGTGGCAATTTCGGGTTGTCACCCCCCCCCCCCCTTGGAAAAAGACGGAATTTGTGTCTAATTAATGGAGGCTGTCAACAATTTTCCTGGGTTTCATCTGGAGCAGAGGTAGGAAAGCCAAGAAAATCTTCCTCATCACTGTCTTCATGCAAAATATCAAGCACTTTTTGACGCTGCTTCCTGTCCAGCTCTTTAGCGCTGGGGTAGCAGGGTTTCAGCTGTGCCACATTAACGACGCGCAAGTCCTCTCCCGTGTCCTCCAGAACCACCTCAAAATTCAGAGGGCCCATTCTTCTGGTCACACGATACGGACCTTTCCAGCGTGGTGCAAGTTTGGCGGCATACGATTTGTCAGCTTTTGAAAGAGGGTGAGTTGTGATCCATACACGGTCTTTTTCTGCGAAATTTGCATCTCTCCTCCCTTTGTCATAATAGTGCTTTTGTCTTGTTTTTGCTTTTTCCAGATTAATTTCCACCAGTTTTTTGAATTCCTCAATCTGTTTTGTAGTGACATATGCGTTTGTGTCAGGGTTACACAGCTGGGGCATGAGCTCAGCATCCAGGGAGCCCTTCAAAGGTCGACCAAGGTTGAGCTCTGCCGGTGTAACTCCAATGGACTCGTGCACAGCTGAATTTAGAGCAAAGCGGAACTCAGGTAAGTACTTGTCCCAGCTCTTGTGTTTCTCTTGTACATATGAAGCGATCATGGCTTTCACATTCCGGTTCACTCTTTCTGTTAGGTTTGTTTGTGGATGGTAGGATGAAGTCCTCTTCTGCCTGAGGTTCCAGCGGCTGCATGTTTCCTCAAAGACGGCTGAAACGAACTGAGATCCTCTGTCCGAGAGTATGTAAGTTGGCACACCCCAGCGGGTCAAAATTTCCTTTGTTAGGATCTGGGATATTGTCTCAGAGGTGGCTTTACGAAGGGGAAACATCTCAACCCATCTTGTGTAATAGTCAACGAAGACCAGGAGATATACGTTGCCATTTGAGCTTCGGGGGAAGGGTCCCATGAGGTCGATTCCCAACATCTCCCACGGTTTTTTACCACTGTCTGTTGGAGTTTTCCAGGTGGCTTCCGGGTCTCAGGTTTGTAGAGCTGACAAACTTGGCAACATTGTACATAATTTTTTACCTCCAGGCTCATTTTAGGCCAATATACCAAAGCTTGTAGCCTCTTATAGGTCTTGTATCTTCCAAAATGGCCAGAGAGAGGGTCGTCGTGATAGTGAGCGAGTAACTGAGGATGGAGTGAAGTGGGGATGTATATTTGATACAGGGTTTTATGAGGTAATTTCACCACTCTGTAGACCTTATCTTCTAGAACTGTGAACTTCACAGCCAAATCTTCAGTTAATTCTCCTGTTTCCATGATTTTATTGTACAGGTGCCGGACATCAGAGTCCTCCTGCTGGGCTTTCCAAATGTCTTCGTCGGTAATCTGAAGGTGTTTAGAGGTATTTCTTTTTGAGCGTAGCACTGCAGCACACGTGGCATGGGGGTGTTGATCATCCACAGGAACTCTCGATAAAGCATCAGGCACGGTGTTATATTTCCCTTTGCGATATTCCACTGTAAAGGAGAACTCCTGAAGGCGAAGTGCCCATCGGATGAGCCGAGTGCTTGGCTTTTGGGTTTTGAAAACCCAGACAAGAGATGAATGGTCAGTAACTACTGAGAAATGTCTTCCTTCCAAATAATATCTCCATTTTTCCAGGGCCCAGACAACAGCAAGACATTCCTGCTCTGTGGTTGAATAATTTCGCTCTGCTTGGTTCAAGGTGCGGCTGGCAAAGGCAAGAACCTGTTCGGTACCCAGACCAGTCTGTTGAGCCAAGACAGCTCCAAGACCAACATCGCTGGCATCTGTGTACACAGTGAAAGGCAGATTGAAATCAGGATGTCCGAGGATTGGAGGTGAGATCAGACACTGCTTTAAGGTCTCAAATGCTTCCTGACATGAAGAGGTCCAGATGAGCTTTGCTCCTTTTCGTTTAAGGGCATTCAGTGGTTCAGAGACCTGGGAAAACCGGGGCACAAAACGGTGGTACCATCCTGTCATCCCCAAAAACCTTTGCAGTTCTTTGATGGTTTGTGGGACAGGGAAATCTTGTACTGCCTTGGTCTTCACACTATCCACTGCTATCCCAGCAGAGGATACAATGTGGCCCAGAAACTTCAGGGAGGTTCGAAAAAACTGACTCTTCTTCATATTTACTGTCAGGTTAGCAGCTCGTAGTCTGTCAAGCACTTTTTGTATGTCATTTCCATGTTGTTCCACTGTAGGAGAGTAAATGATAATATCGTCCAAATACACAAAGCATGTGTTTCCTCGTAGGTCTCCAAGAACTAACTCCATTAGCCGTTGGAAGGTGGCTGGGGCGTTTTTGAGACCAGAGGGCATTACTTTAAACTGGTAGAGGCCAAAAGGACTGATGAAGGCAGTCTTCTCCCGACTCTCTGGATCCATCCTGACTTGCCAGTAGCCAGACTGGCAGGAGCAACAGCAGAAAAAAAAGCAAGCTGAGGTGGGCATCCAGCTTCTGATGGATTCAGGAACTGATACCTGTGCTCCAGATTGTTTTTGAACCAGTAGCTGTTCTGAGAGACATCAAATTGCAGGCCGGTTAACGACATGAAATCAAGTCCCACAACTGCAGGAAATGCAAGGCTGCGTGCTGGCAAAATGACACAAGGTAATGTCACCATCTGAGTCTGTACGAAAAGCTTCAGCTCACTCCATCCTAATGGCTGTCTTCCCTCTCCATCTGCCAGATACAGAGGTCCTCTACTCCATGGTTTCAACACATGATGCTGCCGCTTTATTGTTGACCAGACTCTTTCATTTAGCAAAGTGTAAGATGATCCAGTGTCCATGACAGCAGTTCCCTTCCAAGATCCTATGCTCAGTGGTACAATTAATTGGCAAGGAGGGGGAAGTTTTCCTGCTGGTGATGAAGGAGACATTCCCCTCAGAGAACTGGAGTGACTGGACGATGTGAGTGACCCCAGGGTGGCAGGTCCTTCCTTACTGGGGCTCGTTTACCCACCCTGTTGGTATAGAGGTCTTGAAGATTGAGGTCGATGAGGTGTCCACTGTGGGCAAGAAGCAGGTGCATGGCTTCCTTTGCAGCGCCAACAGTACACCGGTTGTGGCTGGTTATGACTGGAAGTACTTGAACGAACAAGGTTATTATCTTTATTGGGTGGTAAGGGAGTATTTTCAGAAGTGGGTTTGCTTGTTCTCCTCAATGCATTTTTCCTGTGTTCATATTGCAGCTGATTCTCCCGGTCCTTCTCCAGTTGCTGGCCCAGACGCACAAGTGCATCAACAGAAGAAACTCCACTACTTCTCAGCTGACTGGCCAGTTGGGGGTTAATATTTTTCAAAATCATCTTGATAATTTCCTCTTCTGTAATTTTTGGCTTCCAGCGTTTACATAAGGACTGATACATATATGCAAAATCTCTGACACTTTCACCTTCCTTCTGAATTCTGGTGCGCACTCTTTCCGCCAACTCATCTTCATAATCCTCTGACAGGAAGGCAGCACGGAACTGCTCATTAAATTCTTTCCATGTGTGTATTTTATGGCGTCCCACGTCCCACCAGTCTCTTGCTGTCCCATGAAGCACATTACGCAAGGTGGCAATAAGTTCATCATCCGAGAGTGGGTTGAGAGCCAGAAAATCATCACACCTTTCCAGGTATTGAAGTGGATCAGAAGTGTCATCTATTTTGCCGAAGGTTGGAAATGGTAACTTTATAGGGCTTTTTACCATGAGTCTGCTTTTTACTTCCCCGTGAATTGTGGATCCTCCAGGTGAACAGAAATTTTTTTCTGGTATACCAGGTTGTATGGTGGATTGTAACCGGGGCCTGTGGAGGGATTTTTCTGCCAGATGAACCTCGGAGTGGGTTTGAACACCTGTGTGCCCACAAGCAGCAGTGAATTTAGTGGCTGTTATTTCCTCAGTCAGTGTTTGCATTGAGTTTTTGCAATGAGAGAGCTCCTCCTCCAGGTGAGTTATGACATTTGACATGGGTGTGAGCACAGAGCAAAGATCTTTGATTAGGTCAGTATGATGATGCTGTAACCTCCAGCCAAGTGATGCATTAAACTGTGCTCCCAGATATTCGAGTTGTTTGTCCACATGTTTAACAATTTCTTTTTGTTGGTTCTGTAGTAGATTTGTAAATGCTTCGGTTACATGTTCAGTGTGAGCAGTGATTTCTTTTGTGATTCTTTCCATGTTTTCCTTTAGTTGCCGTTGGTGATGTTGCTGTTCCTCAGCCATTTTGTGAAGCTGCTGCTGAATCCCAGCGTCAGAAATTTCCTTTGTGGAAGAAGCTGCAGGCTGACCTCCCTTTTCACTGTTATCTGTCAAAACGGTATGTGGTGATAGTGGACTGACAACCTCAGAAAATGCACAAAGATCCATGTCCAGCAGAGAGTAAGTTGTGGCAGGCGGTTCCTGTGTACGGATTGGTTCTGGTTGTGGATCCTCCATTTCCCACAATAAAGACTCCAAATTGGTGGCCATTTTGTTTTCCTTTGTTTCAAACTTGATGGAAAGGTTTTTCCTTTAACACATGCGTGGGTTCGTTTTATTAAATTATTTCCAGTTTTATATTTTTCCTTCAATGAGGTTTTATTTCGTTCAGGGCCCCACATTGGGCGCCATTTTTTATATGACGGTTTGGGTTTTTTTTTTATAGTTTGGGCGCCAGCCAGGTTTCTCTCCTGGCAGTTAAGAGTCAGTTGTAAGTCCCCCAAAACACCATACTAGGATGCAGCCTAAAATAGCTACACCCTATTTGCTTTAAAACCTCACAAATATTTACTGGCTTTCACAACAAAGGAAAAAAACACATGCAAGAAAATTACCAACTACAAATTAATAGACAAAATAGGTTCTGCTTTTTCAAAGAAAATTCATTCATTTAATTTCAGTTCTTCAGGAAAAGGGAAAAAATATAATATTCAGTGCATTCAATGTCCGTTTCTTTTTTCAAAATAAAGTTCAGTTCCGTTTCTTCTTTTCAAAATAAAATTCTGTTCATTCAACAACAAAACAAAAGTTCTTTTCTCATTCAACAAACAAAACAAAAGTTCTTTTCATTCACCGAAACAAATCAAAAATATATGGGGTGAAGAAAAAAACAGTCCTTCAAATAAAGTCAGGAAAAAGGGAGAGAGAAAAAAAAACGTCAGTCAGTAGTCACTGTCCGTCAGTATTGTGGTCGGTTGATGTGAAGGAGTGACGTGGATTACCGGTTCCGGGCTGTGTGGAGATGAAAGGTTGGATGCGGGTTGATGAGATGATGGTACGAGGATACGTGGTCGCGGTCCGTCGGCAAAGAAAAAGAAAGACGGGCTAAACTTCATGTCTTTTAACGCGCTGAGCCTTGCTCCGTTTCCATTGTACACTCTCTCTCTCTCGCTCGCTCTCTCTCTCTCCGACTGCTGCCTCTCGGAAGTGCACCCCGCCGGCTCTTTTTAAGATCTCCGTTTCCGTTTTCTATTAAACGTCATCTTCCCAGCCACTTAACATCGTGGCAATTTCGGGTTGTCACAAACTTCACGCATAGAAGTATTGTGATTGGCTGGCTATGTTTATGCAAATGTATGGAGGTGAATGCCTGCTTGATGAAAGGAGAGTATTTGTCTATAGAGTCCAGTAGAGGGCGGGACTACATTCAATAACACAAGCCAACTTGTACTCTCTTCTGCTCCGGTCGCCATCAGCTGTGAGCTCTGAGCATGTCCAACATCCCTTTCTGGCAAGACACTCATACTTAGGCCCCGTTTACAGGAGATATACGACAAAATATTTTATGGGAAGAGCCTTTCGTTTAGACGGTGACGGCGTTTTGGGCGCTTAAAAAAGCAAAAATGTGCCTCCATCCTCCAAAGTGGAAAAGTTAAATCCTCTCCTCCGTAGCGTGTCGTCTACACTGACAAGACACAAAACTCTGATCTGATCTGCTCACGTCACGTATGTGTTTACGTCACATACATGCTCCAGTACAGGAAATAAAGAAACGTGGGATTATTTCCATGGTGGGACCTTCAAGCTGCTCTGGCAGCTCTAATAAACTTCCAGGAGTCTTTCCACCAAATGTACAGGATATGTACAGATAGTATTAGTGAACAGAGAAGGATCTGGAATTACCTCCATCACATTCTGGATGCAGCGATTGGTGGGAGGAGCCAGACGGCTTTGGAGGAGACCTGGGAGATCTAGTGATGGTGGAGAACTTTGTGGAAGGAGTAGCTGATGAAAATGTGTGGCGTGAAAACTTCCACATGCCCAAAGATGCTCAACCTCCCTCAAAGTGATGCCGCCTGGCTGCATACCCAATCACATTCACACACTTTTGCGCCACAGTATGCAGCAGATTTCCTCCCGAAAACACTCGTCTAAACCAGGAATAAAAAGTGAAGACGAGACGCCACTCTTGCATCTTCTGTTCAGACCGTCATCATGTAAACGTAGCCTTATACTATACTTATACTTGCACGAGACACTGGCGCAGGCCCCCGCAGAAGGGTCGCAAGCTAAAACATGCACAGAATGATTTATGCTTTGCAGACTTCAAGCTGGTGCTGACCCTCATGACAGGCTTGTCAAGCACCCACTCCCACCCAAGCCCGGAGCCAACTCCATCATGGTCTTTATGGTTAAAATTGCCTTAACTTTTAACTGTTCTCTGAGAATATCTCGAAGAGGACACACTGAAGTGCGCTCAACGTTTTGCATGAAATGTACTGCAGTTTGGCTGCACAGAGAAGCTGCTGTTTCTAAGCAAACAATACTTTAGTGTGAAGCAAGGTTATAATAGTTTGGGATTTTTCATTAGTTTTAATTTTGGTTTGAACTTTTGTTTTCAGATTCAGTTAGTTTTAATTCGTTTTTAGAGTGACTTTGCTAGTTTTAGTTTAGTTTTTAGTTTTTGAAAAAACTTATTTTTTAGTTTTTTTTGTAATGGGCTGTGTGTAGGGTGTGAGATTCAAAGAGGCCATAATACATTTGGCCTTTTTTTTCCTTCGGCTTATCCAACATCCAAAGTGTTGCGCCGGTGACATGTTTACTCAAGCACACTCCGGATTACCATAATAACTAAACGGTTTACTCTATCAAAAAATGTCCACTGTTTTATGAAAGCTGAGAAGTTGCTCTTTACAGCCAACATGGCGTCATTATGGTAATTTCACTCGCACCTCTCCCGGAAGCCCACTAAGTAGGAAAACACACACTCATTGGCGGAGAAATAGAAACACTGGATTATGATTGAAAAAAGTTGACAAAGACGAAAACGAAGGACATTTTCAATATAATTTTAGTTGTTTTAGTCAGTTTTGTAAGCACACAATAGAGTTTTCAGTTAGTTATCGTTTTTATTTTTATTTCTGTGAACGAAAATCTTTTTTCAATTCTAGTTGTCGTTATTTTGTTAGTTTTCATTAACTATAATAACCTTGGTGTGAAGAAAATGATCCAATGAGTGCCACACAAAGAAGAATACAGTTCAACAAGACATTAACACCATTACAGAACTCGTTATGGAGGCTAAATAAAACTGAACCAATTCCAAAGCAGGAATTACAGCTATTAGAGATATGCCTACATGTACAAACATATGATGGATGGCCACTTAATTCAGCCATATCATTGCACATCGATCTGCTTTACAAATCAGAGTGATATATTTTCCAGGGAAACTGCTGGCAAGACACAGTTGTGCAGATAGTCGGCGACAGCACATTAAAGGTCTCTGTGGTCTAGTGGTCAGCATTAATGGGCTGTCCAGGTCTTTTCTTCTATAAGGTTTCTCCACAAGGCTACATCATTACTATAGAGCTCCCAGCCACCGAGTGATGGGGTCAGACTTTTAAAGGAAATGGAATTGGTTCCAAACAAAGATATTACTTTTACTCACAACATCAAAGATGGACCGTTCCAGGTCCATGTCATACTTATGGCGCTCTGCTCTCACTAAGGGGGGAAATTGCCCTATGTGTATGTCCTTCATTTGAGATTCTTTTCATCTGCTTTGTGGTTTCACTGAATTTCTATCAGGGACCCTTTGTATGACTCTAGCAAACAGGGTCTTGTGCCACTGCTGTATCTGATATTGTGTGTGTGTGTCTGTTTAAAAAAATATAAATCCATGAGTCTATCTATTAGTGATGTAAAAGAATGCAAATTTCATATACGGTTGGATGACACACTGCACTTCATAACTCAACTAACTAAATCAAATCAAAACACAGACAACTTCAGATCTTGTCTCATTATATTCAGATTCAGACTACTTCTTCTGTATAAAAGGAAATCCAGATGTTGTTGTCTGTGCAAAGTAAGCAGCAACTCACGAGCAAAGATGCTTTCCATGATACAGACTTCCCAAATGTGAACATGTAGCCAGAAAACACCCAAATATATAGATTTAGTCATGGCAGACATTCAGAGAGGTTCATCATCACTAACTTTTCATTCATTGATTAGTGTGTCACTGCCAGATCTTCTACATGTTTTACCTTTACCTCTTCCATTAACCCTCTGGAGTCTCCAAAAGCTCCAAATAATCCAGACTTCTTCATCACCTCCAGACTAGAAAACAAAGCAGCGTGGAGTCCTACTGTACATTTACCTCTAAAGTTCTGGCTGTAAACTCCATGAGGCCAGTTTCAGTTTGATGATGATATACCAAGTAAAACTGGAGACAAGCTCAAATAGATTTAGTATCAAATGATAGAACTGACTTATATGGTAGATTTGACACCTTTGGTCACATTCACAACAATTCTTCATTGAGCATGATCATGATTTGGAAGTAAAAAAAACTGATTCAAAATCACATTTTATGTTTGCTTTGTTTTTTTGTTTGTTTTTCTTTGTTTCAGAATGTTGATCCAGTATAAGCCAGGATAAAATAATTATCAGGTCATATAGGTGAGGTTGTGCAGAAAAAAATATATACCAACATGGCATTTAAACATTTTGTGTATACAGACAAGATGAAAAGGATTAAAAAAATGGACAAAATAGCCCAAGACTCCATAGAGTTAACTGTATAAAGAAATGCAACCCTGCCATCAGTGCAATTTGCTTCTTAGTAACAGGAGCCACAGATGGAGATGCAGATAATAGAGTCTGTCTGTTTAGTTTTAATCAAGACTGGCTGCAGACAGCCAACCAACATTTCTGACCAGCCAGAAATCATCTTCTCAGCTGCTCCACTGATGCCAATGGTGTTTGTTGCTGCAGCTCCTCCACCACTGCAACCAACTCCTAAGGTGCAACATGTTTGGTATTGTTACCCTCTGTCTTGACCGCAGATGTTTTAAATATATTTTTCCACTTGCATGTCTCTATGCAGATGAACTCTCATTTGGCGTCTCAGCTACGTCTCACAGGTGGAAACATGACCTGAATAGTCTATTTACCATTTAGGTCTACTTTTTCAACTATATGCTCATACACTGCAAAAAAGGTGTGTCTAAAAACAAGATAGAAACACTACATTTGAGGGAAATGATCTTGCTGCATGGACAGATAATTTACCTTGACAAGATTTCCTAAATTAAGATGTTAAATCTAGAAATATGCATGTTGAACGCTTAAAATTTGTCTTGGTATGAGACAAATAATTGTCAGTGCACTCTGCTCAGGCCAGTTCATCGCTGCTTGCAGCTTTAATTTATCATTTTTGCCTACCATATTGGGGGCTGTATATTGTCATGTCCTGGCCTTTCAGCAGCCTTGCTTGCGACTAATCCTTGAGCTCAATTTCAAGATTATCCAAGCACAGAGTAGAGCAGGGGTTTATATATGACCCCTTCTGTGCATGGGTCTCCCTGTTTTGTTGCATTTGTTTTATTGTTTCTCCTTTCCTTTCACATGCCCGGCAAAACAACATATTAGAGAGGGCCGGAAAACAGTTCATCTCGCTCTGTTTTATTACAGATCTTCTCAAAATGAAAGGTTGCATACAGATGCCGAGCTCACATTCTTACTGTTGGACTCGTGAGTAAAATTAGCTGGTTTGCTATATCTTGCACTTACTTGAGGTTTAGCTGTGTTATCAAAGTTATGTCATAAGTAGTCCCTTCATAACAGATGGACATGTACAACGGTGTAGAAGTCAATTGTATTCTGAAACTGTGTGTTAAATTGCAAAAGTCTTCATAATGTTGCTTTAATGAGTATAATTTGATGACCAATGGAGGGCTCAGGTGACAAAATGGTGCAGCGGTTAGCACTGCAAGAGGGTTCCGGGTTCAAATTCATCAAATGCTTCAAATATAATTAGGCATTTAAAAACATTTGGCTGCATCAGAGAGAGAGAGAGAGAGAGAGAGAGACAGTTACAGATGGAGCCCCGAACCACAGTGGGTTGGCAGCCCTGTCCTATCCTTATATATATTCAAACCTTCAGTTAAAACCTTCAATATATATTCTCTGCCTTTTAATATATATTCTCAAGTTTCAATGTAACTAAATATATGCTCAGGTTTTCAATCCATATTCTCAAACTTTTATTCCATATATATAATCATTTCCCGAATGGTATGCTATACATATATATGGAACCTAATGTAAAAACACTTTTCACATCAAAGAACCAAAGGAAGGCTAAAGGATGTTAGCATCACAGAAGTGAGTCCAGGTTGTCATGATGTTGCAGCAGAGCAGAGCAGTCATCTCTAACAGGAAGCTTTTGCTCTGCAGAGCTTAGGATGCAGCCTGGCAAATGAAATACCTGACATGACAAATCTCATCTGAACACTGAGGCCGCCTCTTATTGATGATTCCCTGAATGCTGACGGCATTGATCGTCTGTTTGAAGTGTTTTGATACTGTTGATGTAGATGTTTGCGTGCTGGTGTGTGTGTGAGCTGACACAGGCCATCAGACGAGATGTCTCTTCTCGTAAACATTTGGATAAATACCTCTAAGAGCTCCTCTAGTCCTCTCAGCACACGACCATCTCCTAAAGAGCATCAAAATGTCACATATCCAAACACACAAACACTGATTTATGGACTCAACAACTGTAGGTGACTAGAGGCTGTTAAGACAAATGAACATGTACAACCAGCAGCGTTGTGAGAGCGGCCATTGTGTTCTCTTCACGTAGCAAGGTCATACATAGATGGGTGTTCATGCAGGTGTTTATATTATGAAAATGTATTCAGAGCAATAAAATAGCATAAAAACAAGGCCACAACATAATCAAGTATAAAAACAACAGCAATATAAATGATTTATCACTACATAGCTTGAAAGCTGATTCACAACCAGAGAGAGCTGGGCTGGCCCAGTTTAAACCTCCTAGCTGATACATGTAGAAGGAAATATCACTTGGTCTGGCCCAGGAATGATTGGAGACTAGTGTGCCCTCATCTTTTAGTAACCAGGGGTTTCATCTACCACTACGACTGTTCAACTTCCATAAAAGATGGCATACTCACAGAACTTGAAAAGTACATATACGCAAAGATACCTCCACATTCATCAAATTGTGGTTCTGGGTTCAGAGCACCTTTCCCTGATAAACCCATAGACTGTATATGAATAATGGAGGTAGTGACCGTGACGTCACCAGTTGGTTTGTGTCCCGTTGGAAGCATCAGTTCAGCGTTCCACTGGTCTCCATCTTGTTTGTGATCCGGGGAGCAGACCATATCTGGACTGTGGAGGAGGAGAGGGATCTGATCACTGACTACAGCCTCTCTACACCTCAACCTGACTGAGAGAAGCTGCTGATAATTACTGTTAGCATTAGCTGGAGCATTAACTGGGATGTTAGCTTTGGCTAGCAACAAACAAAAACAAAATGTTTGTTAGTGACCTCAGAAAACTGAGCAGCGACTCCTTGGAGTGTCTGTTAGTCCAACCAAACACTGAACAAGACATTTACTGAACAAAACGTTCGTTAAGTGGACAAATAATTACATCTAGAATATGAACAAAACATTTTTTATCAAAATAAAAAGACAGCGCTCAGACAAACATATTGGAGTACATTTCTCTGTGTGACATTTTGCAAACTTTCAAGTCAAGGCAGTATATAGCACCAAATCACAACCCATGTTCTTCAGGCATTCAGGGCTGTGAGATTTGTCCCGTTTGTCCTAGTGGAGCTGCCGTACCTTGCTGTCTAATCAGCGAAGTCGCTCAACCAATCATATTCGGTACAATGGTGATTGGCATGCCCGCCCAGGCCCCGCCCCCTTACTGACAAAAAACGGCCACTAAAAAACACACTTGAGAGCGAGCAGGTGAAAGTGTCGCGAGCGACCCGCGCACATGCAAAGCGTGTTTTCCTCCTCGCAGGCTGCTATATTGCTGCAGGGAGCAGAGATGCAGGATACAAAGTAGCTCGCGAGTGATTTGAAAGCGCTAGAAAAAAAAATATGCGCCCGCGGATGTTTGATTTGCGATAGCGCGGGTCTCATTACGAGTGTGCGATCTATGTCAGTGTTGTAATCCCAGAGCCTGGACTGAGGGGACGCTGGCTTGTGGAGGTGCCTCTGCCAGACTTTGATGCACTCTCATGCAAGACTTTCCTACGCTTACCTTTAAACTACTCTCCTGCCAACTCTGACTCACCTGTTTGTCTATTCCCCAGTAAGTGCCTCACTCTGTTGGACATCTTCCTGCTTCGACCACATTAAATGAGTTTACCTGCACATACCTGCCTGCTTGCTTCTCAATCCCTCACTTGGCTCCTGTCTTCAGTGTTGGCTGCCACACTATGAACTGTTATGTGTTCATGCTCTCTTCCCCGCCTTGCTGTACTCTCCTGTTGGACGGCTCGGCTTGCCTCTCCTGGGTCTCCGAGTCCTCCCAAGACCCTCAGAGACCCAGGGTCTGTGTTGCTGGATTGAACTGTGCTGCCACTTACCTGTTGTCTGGTTATCTCCTGCTGTTTACAATAAACATCATTACAAACAGTTCCTGTTGTCTGTTGTGCAGCAACTGGGCCAAAATCTTACTTGTTATAATTTTGGATCTGTGTGTAATGCATGTAATAGCAGGTAAAAAACAAGATTTCCCCCATGGGGGATTAATAAATGATGTCTTCTTTCTGCCTTCCTTGTGTCGCTATGTGTTCTGGTCTTGTGTTATTCTGAGGTGCTCTCTCCCTTTTGGACATTAAACACATCTGTGCTCTGACTCACTGTTTGTGTGACAGAGGCTGCTGACGGGGAGCATTTAATGACGTCACAATTATAATTTTACATAGAGGGAAAGAACAATATAGTGGGTACACAGTAATCTCTTCCACCAATTATGTGTGACACGGCTTCTTGTTCCTGGTGGAGCTCTTCAAGACAGCAATTCAAAGCTAATCAAGTGCAATGCCCTCTCATTCTTCACATCATCCTCCTGCTGTTACTTAACAATGTCTCATTTCCACCAATACTCTTATTTAGCAGCCAGGGAGATGCTACCCAGCAGCACTTTGCATGGGAGAAGCCTCAGCGTCAATGGACAGGGTGACAACATGACAGAGTGTCGGGGCTCCAAAATGTGTCTATTGCCAGTTAGATAATGGGTTATTTTGGGCGTCGAGATGAATCTTCCACATCATTAAGTTGTGTGATGGGGGTTTCTGCAGAGTGGCTAGCAGGGGGGAGGCACCGAAGCTGAGATGAGGAATGTGACGGGAGCCCAAGCTGTGACATTTCAGTATAGAGTGCAAAATGTGGCCGCTGACTACACACATCATATACTTATAAGCATAGCATGCAAAAACGTAGCTTTTTGTAGGTTTGATGATAGCAGTCTGAGTTACTGTGTTACATATGCAATGATATGGTATTGTACTTGTGACACAATGTTTTTATCTCCTTGAAGAGAGAGGGAGGAGGGATGTTGATGACTCCCTGTGGCTTTAATTAGAGTTTAGGGGTTTCACTGAACGTCTCTAAGGTCTCCCGTTGCTTCTTAATTTGATTGTATAGTGCAGAGCTCTATATAAATAATACAGAAAAAATACAAAAGAAAAATTTACATCTATAGATACAATCAAAACACACATGATTTTTTGAAAAACAAAAGCTCACCCTTAAAGCTCCATATTGTTTGTAGCTCGCAGTTCTTTAGCATAGTGATACCAGTATTTAGTGTTTTGGAGCATCCGACATACACTTCTGCTTAGTAACATGATTTATAATCAGCCCATAAACAACTGAGTAAAAAAAAATAAAAATGATTATTCAAGTTTTAATTCTCTTTAAATAGATGTATAATTGAATAGTATCTCTGAACCATTGATAGGGCAAAAGAGTAAGCACAATCAAGACCCAAAGACCAAACACAGAACCGTGGGGCCCACCACAATATACAGTTTCAAATAAGGACACATGATAACCAACAGCAATGGGAAAAGAGAACCTCTCCAACTCTTCCACTGCCTAACCTGTCGATTAGGATACTGCAGGCTACAGCCCCAAAACCAATCATTCTTCAGCAGCATGCTGCCTGCAATAGTCTTTCAGCCATTCAAAGTTATACTCAAACAAAAATATTCAGCTGGCCTATACAACAATTAAAGTAAATTACATAGAGGATCCAGAGTCATAGCAAATATATGTGTTCACAGTTCCGTTTCACTTTTCTTATCTGCCATTGATCCTTATGTCCTCCATTGCTAATTGAACAACTCCTGCGTCATGCTTTGTCAAATAACATAATGAGTACAAGGGCTGCATTTTAAAGGTCCCTTATTATGCTAGTTTGAACTGTTTAAAACAAGTCCAATGGGTCTTTAAATCAAGGTTTTGAACTCTGTCTGTGTCTCTAAAACACACACACACACATCCAGCGGCTGTGGCCATGTTGGTAGAGCGGGTCGTCTTCTGATCGGTTGGTGGTTTGATCCCTCACCATGGCAGCCTACATGTTGAAGTATCCTTGAGCAAGATACTAAACCCCAAATTGCTCCTGATGCTGTGTTCATCAGGTCTACAGTCTGAGGTGGTGACGGACATGGTGGGGGTGTGGAGTGGGTGGTCGCTGGCTGTGGGAGCTGGATTATCAAACCCTGTCAAATGCTTCTTTGACATTACATTACATTGCATGTCAATTTCACCTAGAGACTCCATTTAAACTTTAAACAGTAGACACAAGTCTTGTGTATCGGTGTATTAATCCACGTTTCGATAGGTCATAAAGTTTTTTATCAATCCCTGTTCAATGACCATGATCATTTTTGGAGAAATTCTGAGATTATAATGGGTGTGTATTGCACGGAATGTTCGTGTCACAGTGTGTGACATCATCACCGGAGTGTAGAGGGAGAGAAAAAACTGTCAAAAAATAAATTTTAAAACTGCGCTCCAGGCCGCAAATTCCACTCTACAGAAATAATTTATACATAGAAACGTAGGAAAATTAGTCTTCTCCCTCACAATCCTCTGGTAAAGCTGTCAGAGTTATAGTTTGGGCGTAGGATGCACAGATGATCCACCAACACCACCAACAGCCTCATTGGCTCCCATATTAAAAACGCAGGAAGATTTCTGAAAAAGGGAGATGTAACAGTTTTTTTAGATCGCTCTAACAAACCTATTTTTTCATTTTTCTTAAAAAAACAATATGTAGACATTCAGGAAGAACTCAGGACGCTCAAAGTGAAGTCGGATAAATGATAGGTATTATGGTTTTGCCAAAAATGCTTTCTGTTCGAGGCCAGAAATTCCAGTCTGTCCACCTCTGTTACGGAACATTGTCAGTTGGTGTCAGTTAATTCTGCTGATTGCTCTGCTCTGATTGCCTTTGATCTTTGATGTGATTACAGTTACAGATACACTCAAGAGTGCACACACACATGCTTCAAACACACACGCACATACACACAAACACACACACACAGGTAACGTTATGTTATTTTAATTATACACACAACTGCGCACGTAAGCGCGCACACTCCAGATACACATGTTACACACACACACACACATATTTTAAGGTTAAAGGTCATAGGTTGCTGTATGAATAAATACTTGTAAAGGAATGCTTGTTGTAGGTGTGCTCCTTGTATATTATATAGTATCATAACATTACTAGTATTAATTGTTATAAATCTCTGAAGAATCTCATCATAGTGTACACACACCGGCAGTAGCCACCGTGGCCCTTTCACTATTTACCCAGAGGAAATTTTCTAGTTGCCAAATATGAGCCGGCTTCAGTCATTGGAAACACATATGGGTTAGGTCTCAGGTCATTAAAGACAAGTCAAAGTCAAGTCCAGAATCATTCATGACAAATTTTAATTTAGTTTCTACATATTGGAATTATGTATGCATCAGGCCTCAAGCCCTTAAACATAAGCCCAAGTCATCCTCAACTTATTAGAAACCATAAAGGGTCAAGTCTTTAATTATTGGAGTCAAGTTAAAATCACCTGTGACCTGAGTTTGATAAGTAGTTCCAGGATAATGAGTAAATGAAAGTTAAATAGCAGCAGGCAGCAGTTTCAGTGATTAACCTCTATGTAGAGACCAATTAATAGTGAAAAGGAAAGTGAGTATTGGACTTTGGACATTTATCATGTGGCCTAAAACACAACTCTGAACATCCTTTCTTTTTGGTGGCTGTGTCTTAAAACCAACTGCCCGGGTGGGTTTAGGGGAAGAAGAAAGGTTAGGATTAGACAAAAAAAATAAAAATAAATAAACATGTCTTTTAGTTTCTGCAACAGCAGAAGCTTATTTAGCATGAAGCAAATTTTTTGGGGGCCCTTACTGTACCTACTGGCAGGAAGACGGGTTTTAAGGGGTTAAAAGTAAAAATAAAAAAAAATGAGTTGGATTCAACTTCAAGTTTCTGTATCAAGACTATTTAGGTTAACAGAGATCCTTTCAGAAAGAACCCAGCAAAAATTAAAATTGACCATATTAACATTGCAAAAAAGGTGTCTAAAAACAAGATAAAAACACGCTTAAACGCTTAAAATAAGAAATAACTCTTAAAACAAGATAAATTATCTAACACTTCTAAATCTAAAGTTTTTTTTATCTTGGTAAGAACCAAATAATCATCAGGTCACTCTGCTCGGGCCAGTTCATCGCTGCTTGCAGCTTTAATTTATCTTGTTTTAAGAGTTCATTTCTTATTCTATGAGTACAACATGCTTATTTCTAGATTTAATAATCTTAATTTAAGAAATCTTGTCAAGTTAAATTATCTGTCCATGCAGAAAGATCATTTCCCTCAGATTTACTGTTTGATCTGGTTTTTAGACTAAACACCTTTTTTACAGTGTAGGGATTTGTTTGTTTGTTCATTCATCCTGAACGTGACTAAAAAGGTGCTTACAATATCAGAGGAGAGCCCAAACTTAAATCCATGAATTGACATTACAATGGGCATTGATAAAATGAAGATCACAGCATATGTTGATGATGAATTGGAATTATTCATGCTATGCTAGAAAAGATGGGTTAACTATGTAACACCCCATAGGCCAGACTTTATTTTTACACACCATGATGAATGGTAAATGGACTGCACTTATATAGTGCTTTTATCTGAAGCGATTTACACTACAGACTCAGAATCATTCACCCGTTCACACACACATCGGTGTCTTGCTCAAGGATACTTTGACATGCAGGCTGCCATGGTCAGGGATCGAACCAGCGACCTTCCACACAGCCAACTGAGCCACAGCCAATCAAAAAGGTCGGTACAAAGCCTTTGAAATAAATAGATGTGAGTGTGGTACATTTTCTGTTAATTTTAATCATGAAGTCTTTAATCAAAGGCCTCAGTATGACCGCCAGATCATGTAACAGCCAGAGTCTCCATGCTGGTTTAAACCAGAATAACGTACTGTAGGATCTGGGATTTGTCAGACCATAGAGGCGTCTGGAAGCAGAAACATAAGCAGTATAAGTTGCATCCTTTTAAGGTTAAAAAGTAGACTTGCCCATATGTTGGGTGGGGGACGCTACAAACAGAATTGTATAAATCTTCTTACACACAGACAGAAAAGCAAGAGAGAACACGGCTTCATTGGACCTGGACACATTTTTTTCAGCAGCCTTTAAATTGACAAAGTTCTCCTCCGCTGTACCCATGCAGTTTATTCTGATGTCTGATAATAAAGACAACTAAAAGGAACTTTGACTTGATCTTTTATCCACTTTCTCACTCAGGGGTAAATTTACACTACATAAGAAATTGTGTTTGATGTAAAAATGTCAATATAATGTATATTAAAACATACCTGACATTTACTAATCAAGCATCACATTAGTGATTGCACTTCTATATTTACAGTGCGGTGGCGTGTATGGTTTTATGAGTTCTTTTTATGTAATATCACGTCTTCTCTTCTTTTTATCTAAACTTATTAAGTCACTCCTACATTATTGTTGCACTAGCATTTATATAGGTAAAGATTATTATGTTATGACTTTCAGATGACCAAAGTAATTTCAAAAGGTTAAGTACAGCCTTAGTAAATGTTTTGTGTTGTTATTGCTGTATGTATGAGTATTTATATTCCAGCTGCATATTTATATCATTTTAAAGATTATATATGACTATATAACTCAACACACATTAGCAATACCTGCAGCACAGCAGAGGGACGGAGGGAAATATGTGCTGTGTGTCCGTAGTAGTGTGTAATAGAGCAGTAATGGTAGCACACAGTGCAAAGAGAAGCAGCATGACAACACAGGTCGCTCATGCATAATGCATCGGTCCTCCTGCCTGACAGGGGATTGTCACTGCTGGTTAGACCCTGAACCATATTACACTGAGTCCCACTCAGCCCAGGCCAGCCACACATTAACATGTCTGTTTTCATTACAGCGTCGTGTGATTTGCCCTCTGCTCGGGACAGTCTTGAAGAAATAACTCTGTTTAATATTTTAAGATAATAGCACACAATGGCAAGGCTAATCATAGACATAAATACTGTAGAAGTCTGATCGTAGTATATACAAAAGTGTTTCCAGTGTTCCTTGGTGGTGGTAATTATTTGGAGTTGTTACACGGTGAAACAACAGTTATGGTTCTGGGAAAAAAGTGTCAAGTGTCAACTTAACTTATCAACTTATTTCTCAGTTGGCACGCATCTGTATCATTGTTAACCTTTGTAGGTAAACCATTAGTGGCTTTCAACACTTTAAAGTTTACAACTTGCTGAGTTATATCATGCATAGGACATGTAGGTATATGTATATTACTAATGTATGCTAGCCTGGCTAATGCCAAATGAGATGTAGTCTGGATACCACCTATTCATTTCTCCGTAGAGGAGGTGTGGTTTACGATCCTCCAGAGCCATTTATTGGGCGAATGTCTATCAAAGCGTCTCTTAGCTCAAAGCTCTTAGCCAATCAGATCAGTTGTACCAGATGACGTATGTAGAGCAACAGGAATTAGACGAGCAAGCATCGAGGAAGAAGACGACTGATGTTTATACGATGGCGCTGAGCGATTAGAAAGATATATATGAAGGAAGAACACTCTTCAGACATATATTTTTATCTGGTCCTCCATCAAGGCAATCAATGGCGAGACGACCACAACGACCAGGGTCTCGCTAAACCCCATTAGCTTAGCCGCTAACGGGGCTAGTTGGTAGATTAGGCTTTTGCCAAATGGCCTGTTGTCCTGTCGGAAGTAAGGTTAAAACATCCTTTATGGTCGTGATAAAGGAGTGTAAAGCCGAACGTTGTTCTTCTTTTAAAATAAACTTTGTCTCTAAACTATCTAGAACTCTGTCTACAGCTAGATCAGAAGAGAGCTTGGCGTCTGCAGCAGCCATGTTGGATCCGTAAGCAAACTGCAAGCTTCCGTCTGTCCAATAGTACGCATCATCGTCTCGCCGTCCCTCCCCGTTCTGTGATTGGACACCAAAAGCAGGATAAGTATCGGCCATGGACACCATGCTGCCTTGCAATTTGGAACGAAATCGAGCATGCAAGGCAGCATGGGTATACCCAGGCTAAATGTATGCATGATCACAAGTAAAAAGGTTAAAATGATTGATTTTTAAAAAAAATCATATTATTGCCAAGGCATGGATTAAATATCCTGAAAAAAAAATTAAATTAGGATGCTGTATACAAAGTAAATAAAAACAGAATGTAAGAAATTAATGAGTTACATAATTCAGAGTGTATATTAAACGCCACAAAACTTAATCAGTTTCAACATTAACCATTTTAAATCCACCTGCCAGAACAGAATAACTGTAAGGTCACAATGCATTCTAGTTTCTGTACTTGTGCTGGTTTAGCATGTGGATCAACTCTTGTTCAGGCTGTTGAATCTTTGCAGAAAGCTTTTGTAGCTGTACAACACTCATTCATTCACTTGAAACTGGTTCTCAATGCTGATAAAAAAAAAAGAGTGTGTTGTTTTCTAGCATGAAAAGAATGGATCAAATGGTTCCCCCAGTGTCCACTATTGAGGGCAGCGCGAGGTGGTTCATATATATAAATACTTAGGAGTCTTAATTGATGACTCACTCACCTTTAAGCCACATATAGAACACTTTGTGAAGAAGCTGAGGCTAAAATTGGGTTTTTATTTTCAAAATAAGTTGTGTTTTTCTTTTGTTCTTTCTTTTCTGCTCCATGTCTTAGAATGATTGATCGTGTGTATCAGCTCCTTTGAGCTTCATTACTAACTGTAAGATTGTGAATGTTTCTCTGGGTAGGATGTCCTGCTCTGGCCACTCCAATGGCTAGTCATTGGAGTACTTTACTTTATAAGCAATATTAGGACTGCTGCCTTCATACGTTTGCACTTTAATTACTGTGAGAAATGCTGGATCTTATTCTCTTCGTTCACAAGAACAATTGTTGCTTTGTGTCCCTTCTGCTCTACAGAGTTGGGTCAAAGGTCATTTGTTTATCTGCACCTTCTGCTGGAATATGCTACAGAAAGACTGGAAACTAACTGACTTCATTTATTTTAGCACTTATAAATCCAGACTGAGAGTTATTGAGGCCAATTCCACAATATGCACTTGTTTCTCATAACGCCTTTAAGGTCTGTGTCTGATGTAAATATGTAACTGTATTCTGTGTTTGCTGCCTCTTGGCCAGGGCTCCATTGAAAAAGATGGGATATTTCCTGGTTAAACAAAATAAAAATAAAATAAAAAAATACATCAGGCCGTAGAATATGTAAACAACCAATGTCAAAACTGTAAAATGTCCTTTTATACACATGCCGTTCCTAAAACAGAGGCAGCGTCACACTTGCAAGATTAGAATTGTATGCAGTGAATAAAACATTGGCATATATTAAGCAGAATTCTGGCAAGTGTTGCCTTTTTATGTAAAGCACTTTGTTTTCTTTGTATCTCCATGTGAGCTGAGCTGTTGCAAAGCCTGGCTGAATTTAATATTTAGTTTGCCAGTTATGATATTTACCTGAGAGTTAAAACCTCCTCAGACTTACTCCCAGCTACTGAGCAAGAGTCAAAATGGCGACTGACAGGAGGCAGCGTCCATACAGTCCTTTTCCTTTTACATGTTAGTTTGAACATTTGTGAGGTTGGCATAGTTTTTAGTTGTTGCACATAAGCCTCAGCCTCCTTGTCTGTGCGTTTTGGAAGCAGAAATGACATTCTGTCGTTGGCTGGTGGAGGGGAGCGGTGCCAGGGCAGACAGGATGAGGACTCGGCTGTCACTGTAAGCAGTCAAGCGCTTATTCATGAAATGGAATTACTCTCTGACAATGGCACTGCTTTGCTTTTGAAGCAGCCTGTCTTTTCTGAACTGTAAATCCTTTGACTAGCACCTCTTCCCTGGCTGCCCCTCCCAGCTCTTTGCCCCCTCTAACTGCAGAAGTGTGATTGCAAAGAGCAAGTCTTTCTTACCTCCACACAAAGAAACAGGATTTGTCATCAACATTTTCACACTCTTATAAAAACCCTGAAGGGATAAAGCAAACACTGATTTGATGATAGCTCCTGTTCCACTGCTGAATGCATTTTATTGGGGGAGCTAGGTGACTTTAAGTTCTACTCCAGTTTAATTTCCATCGCAAAGGAGACGTCAAAGTGATTTCTAGCAGAATGCTGCTGGAGGCTGGACTGTGATTGGCTTACAGACATGCTAAGTGTCAGCAGTAAGCCTTATGAATACCAGTGAAGTTACAGCAGGTTGGTGGAAAGATTATCGTGAGCTGTTAGAGACAGCTTTTACATTTGAAAGTCAATAGTCATAATAAGGAAATGTGTGTGTGTGTGTGTGTGTGTGTAAATCAAAAAAAAATTATGTAAATGTTAAACATCTCTGAATACAAAAATAAATCATAACAATCATATGTTACGCTTAGAACTTTATTTAGTTTTAAATGATGTAGTAATGGCCCTGTGCCACACCTTTTCACCCAAATTCACAAATCTTTTTCCAAACATTCTTTCGTTAACCCTTTGATGCACAACATGGTCTAAAGTGACCCCACAAAGTCTTTATGTTTTTTATCTTTGCAATAAATTATTTTCATCATTCAGGATTCCAGGTTTTCCTCAATTAGTTTGTTTTTGATCATCATACATCCTCATTTTATGTTTTCATTTATTCATTTTTTAATAAAATCCCTTTTCGTGTCACTACTTTTCTAATGCACAACATGACTGAGTCAAAAATAACCCATATCCATTTTTAGCTAAGTAGCTTGTTAAGCTAACTACTTAGCTAACTTCTTGGCTAAGTAGTTAGCTAAGTAGCTTGTTAAGCTAACTACTTAGCTAACTTCTTGGCTAAGTAGTTAGCTAAGTAGCTTGTTAAGCTAACTACTTAGCTAACTTCTTGGCTAAGTAGTTAGCTAAGTAGCTTGTTAAGTTAGCTACTTAGCTAACTTCTTGGCTAAGTAGTTAGCTAAGTAGCTTGTTAAGCTAACTACTTAGCTAACTTCTTGGCTAAGTAGTTAGCTTGGCAAGCTACTTAGCCAAGTAATTAGCTATGTAATAATACAAAAACGTATTTTCCTTCATAAAGTATGAGAGGCAAAATGTAAATAATGATCCATTGTTATCAAAAACAAGATATTTAAAGAATACTTGGAATATTCAATCATAAAATAAGTAACACACAGCAAGCATTAAATAACATGAAGGGAATGAATGCGGGTCATTTTTGACCCATGTTGTGCATTGCTTCCCATTATTTATATACAGTCTATGATTTAGACACAAAAACTACTTTGATAGAAAATATCATGCTTTGGACTAAAAAGAGTAGGTTGGCTACGTAAATAACTCAATATTGATTTTAACAGCAGTCTGCTGGTGAAAGTCCTGAGTGTTTGACTCTTACACCTCCTCCATGAGACATCCATCGGTTTTGATTAGAAATGTTTTTGTTGATACGTCAAGAACAAAAATGAATCAGGGAGAAAATGTGTTTTGCTCTAAATGTCATTCAGTTGCAGTTCAGTTGCATGGAAATGTAATTTTTTGGATCCATTTATTTATTATTATTATTTATTTATTTTTTGAAAGCCATTTTTGTCTACTGGCCTGCATCCATCTCTTAAATAAATATACCAGACTTCAATAACAGATTTAGAGATAATTGCAGGCAACAGTTTTCCAGGTGAATGGCGGTATGAAGGTTTGTTGTGAATCCTTGTGAAATATATCATGTCTATAATGTATGCACATCTTTTCTTTTGATGAGAGCCATGCTGCTGCAGTGATCAGGTAGAGTCAGACTGCTCCCTCTTTACTGAATCCCAGAGGCTGTGTCAAATCTTTGACTCATGTCTCTGTGTAACCTATTGCTTTGAAAAATGATCAAAGTGCTGCGAGTGTGAGAGAGCCATGAAACAGACAGCGAGCCAAACTTCAATTTGTATGAATCAAGCAGCCAATTCTCTGGGGGTCAGGAAAGTTGTCCTCTTTGTGCTTCAAAGGAAGAACTAATGAAGCCAGAAGTCACTGCTCTGTGAGAGGGACTTGGTGTGAGGTCAATTATTGTGACCTAAAGCCCACAGTAAACCAATTAGACATTAGCACCAGCTGGCAGGCTGCTGATGAGGCTGCATTCAGCACACAGGAGGAAAAGTTACAGCTAAGTTTTATAGTATGTTTTACTGGGATTGTATCCAAACATACAGTAGACCAGTATGCTGTATCAGACATGTACTGGGCTTTAGTATCTTATGTTGTGTGCAATAATTGTTATTCACCAGACTTATTCTTAGTGTTGAGACAACAAAGCTTCATGAAGCATTTGCTTTATTAACAGAGCCCAAGAGATGGTGCTCTTTGTTCAACAAAGGGCTGAAAACACACTCAATTACTGTTGCTGAAGCCTTTTTTTAAGCCAAGAGCGCCATCTAGTGGGGTCAAAAATAAAGCAAATGCTTCACAAGGCTTCGTTGTCCCAACACTAGTTTTCAGCCCTTTGTTGAACAAAGAGAGCCATCTCTCCGTAAATAGACTAAATGCTTCACGAAGCTTCGACTCCTCCTCCCAGAGTTTTGTTCACAAACACTAAAAGGTATCGAATCGACCGGCTCGGCCATGACAAGTCTGCTGTGACTTTTCTAAGCGTTTCGACAAAGGTTGAATTGAGCTGAATCGTGTGATGTAGGCCACGCCCACTTTTGCGGTACATTTCAATCCGCAAAATAAATGAAAAATGCAAAACTCAATTTTTCAAACTCCTCCTTAAAGCTACACTGCATTAACAGGAGTGCTCATTTTGTCTGCTCCTTTTTTAAATTTAGACTTAACCTCAGTCCTTTGTCAGGTGTCCTTGTTAGTTTCAGTTGACTAAAAGTCTAAGCATTTTAGTTAATATATATATATGTATATATATATATATATATATTAGTATACTTTAAATTAGGAATTAATTGTTTGTACAGCATCATTTGATTATAAATAAATTAAGAGTCATGAAGAATGTCAGTCTAGTCTAGCCAAAAGCAATAGTTTAAGCTTATTTCATTATATTATATATATATTATATATTATATCCACATTTTATCTTCATTCAGTGGCGAAAAAATAAAAAGGGCCCATTCTGCACAACATGGAGCCCACCAGCAGCAAAAAGCTCTGATGCATCATGTATGATGAAATAATCCTCATCCCTGATTAGGATTAGCATTAAATTAAAGGAGATCCAGATAGTAAGTCATTACTACTAGTAAATTTGTACATTTTTAAGTAAAATGCATACATTTTGTGCACTTTGAGAGCTAAATGAGATTTTTCCCAGTTGTGTGATTCTGTATTATAGAATCTCTAGATCACACCACTTCCTCCTGTTTTCCCATCTAGAGGGCACTGTAGCAACACCTTTTAAATAATCGACAGATGAATCGATAATGAAAATAATCGTTAGTTGCAGCCTCTTCATGCTACATCAAAACATTATTTTGACATTCTTGGTCCTGAGATCTGAAGCGTCTTCTTGCTTGTTGATATTGTTCTCATGTGTTTATCACACTGGTGCTGCTTCATCTTTTCTCTTTTCTGGTTTCTCATCTTGTTCATGGAAAAAAAGAACATTTGTGGTCATAGTTTTCGTTATTAAAATGAACATTGATTCATGGTCACTCTAAAGTGCACCTGCCTTCTTTAGTTATTGTATTTCTTTTTGTTACCTGAAGTTAATAGTTAGCCTGCTTGAAGCATTGCTTAGTGCAGACTTGCAGACTTAATTTAGTCCAAAATTAGTTCCCAACATCTTTAATAATGAATACATTTCGTAAGCTTGCTGGATATAAAAGCCTCACAGTTACAAAGCAGAAAACAAATAATTGCAGGTTTAGCTCTTTGTGGCTGCCAAGATTTTATGATTTATTGAAAAAAGAACAAAAAGAACAAACCAAACATGTTTTGGACTTGGCATGGGAGGACTTGCCAAGTAGTTAATAATGGTTGTTGGTTGAGTCTGAAACAGAAAATAGTTAATCAAAATGATAATGCACATGATTCATCTGGGAATCATAGCAATTTAATTGAATAAACGATGTTCAGTGTAAGTACCAATTCTGCATTTTGCCAACATTAAGAGGAGGAAGAAGGTAATAATTAACTGTGCACTATTGTTTAGACTCTCTGGTGTTCATGGGCATGTGTTCAAAAAACCTCTGAAAGCATTTTACTTTCATCATCATGTTTTATTTATTTATTTATTGGTGTGTGTGTGGTGAACTCTCAGGGTAATGTACTCTGCCCTCCAAAGTCTAACCGCAGTAACTACATTTTTGGTCAAAATTTAGTTATAACTAAAAATGACCTCCTTGATGTCTAACTTTTATCAAAGTTTTAGATTTAAATTTTGCTTTATTTCTGAGGAATAATTATATAAAAACAAAAAAATCCAACTCAAAACCAAGCAGTAATTGCACTTACCACGGTCTGCTTTGGATACATTTACTAATTTAAACATAAAAAAAACAAATATTTTAGACTTAATACATTATTTATACAAGTTGTATTTACACTTTTTAACAGACTTAAAACAAAATCAATTTGAAAATGTTTATTCACTGAAAACTAAATATAAAAGCTGAATAATAGTTACTGCTCTCTGTTTTTGCTCTATTACTATTAGAACCTTTTACAGAAATGCTGTAACTACGTTTTTGGGGTCAAAGGTCAAATAAATCATGATGATTTTTTAGCATAAAAATGACATCATCAATACATGTAGAAATAAGTATCATATCACTATCTACATATAAACCATTTGGCTGGCCAGTTAAAAAACGTTTAAAAAAAGCAGTTTTTCTCAGTTTTACCTTTCGCCTAGTTACTGCAGTTAGACTTTGTAGGCCAAACAAGTCTACCTGATGCTCCATGCACCTGAACACACACTATACTCTGCACCACACACTTTACTCTGCACCACACACTTTACTCTGCACCACACACTTTACTCTGCACCACACTCTTTACTCTGCACCACACACTTTACTCTGCACCACACACTTTACTCTGCACCACACTCTTTACTCTGCACCACACTCTTTACTTTGCACCACACTCTTTACTTTGCACCACACTCTTTACTTTGCACCACACTCTTTTCTTTGCACCACACTCTTTACTTTGCACCACACTCTTTACTCTGCACCACACTCTTTACTCTGCACCACACTCTTTACTTTGCACCAGACTCTTTACTTTGCACCACACTCTTTACTCTGCACCACACACTTTACTTTGCACCACACACTTTACTTTGCACCACACTCTTTACTCTGCACCACACTCTTTACTCTGCTCCATTCCCACCATGCAGTCATGCCGTCTATCTGCTGTCTCTGACCCATGGACAGAACTGCATCTGACACCTGTATACTGCGACACTCGTGGTATCCTGCTGTGATGCCACCCTGTCTGCTCACAGCAGGCTATTACCAGCCTAATTACCAGGCAGACTGCTATAAGTCAACAGCTGCTGGGAATAACCACCCAGGTCCACAAGACAGAGAGTCCCACCCGCCCCTGAGCAAACACTGCCATCCATTTTAATAAAGATGTCACCTCCCGAACCAGAGAAGATAATGAAAAAAAAACAGCCTGCTAAAGAGAGGTGATTTGAAACGTGGACAGAGAGAAAGACATTATGAACTGCTGCAAGATCATCAATGTATGCACAAGTCACTTTGTTTCAGTTAGGGTGACAGGCCAGATTATACTGTCAGGCTGATGAGTGCAGGGCAGCAGGGAGAGGACCCGAATGTTGACAGTCCTGGCAGACATGAACAGTTATAACACTGATTATTTAAAAAAGGACGTGAAGATATACAACCTTACTGGCATCAAGACCAAACTGTACATTGTAAATCCCAAGGAAAAAGAATGAGGGAAGGTAAAGGTGCATCCAGACAAGCATATATATATATATATATATGTAACAAGCAAAGGTTCATGCTACAGGTTCAGATTCTGATACAGGTACAGTTAACCCTTTAACCCCTTTTTGTATCCATCTAGTAATTGTAAAACAATTTAAAAAAAATACAAACCACATTCTCTTACAATGGTAAAAATATTTGTATACCAGCATTTATTATTCTGTTAAAAATGGAATTAGTTGTGTTAGTCATGACTTCCACATATTTATTCAATAAAATTACCATATTTACTTGGAAATCATCTCAGAAAGTGACAAAAACTACATACTTAATGAATTATTTCAGCATATTTGTGATGGAATAACATTAAATGTTTCCAGCAATTAATGATGACAAGTTATGATTTCATAGCACATAGGTCATTATAATGACATTAGCTTAACACCGCTAAGCTAACCATAAAGCGCCAAACCATTTGGTTGAGATAGTTTTAAAAAAAATGATTATACTTTCATTACAGTTTTTTTTGTGGAATCATTTAACATGATTCATTTCAGTAAGGTGTCTGACAGTAGGATATGTAAAAAAACAAAAAAACAAAACACCTACCTTTCAGAATTTCACCAAAAACAGGCCAAACATCTGGAGTGGTTTTCTCGTTTCTGATTTCCTGGTTGGAGGCGGGACTAAGAGGCATGTTATTTAAAGACACAGTGACATCTGGCAGGTTTTTTTTATAGAAAAACAAACCTCAGCCAAGTGGGAGAGATGCTCAATCAGGTGGATTTCAGTTAAACACTCCTTTCATTGAGATATGGGTACTATAAATGTCCTCTACCATATGGTTGAGCAGGCAGTTAAATGGTTAAAGGTCCAAGTTTAGGTTTAGAATCAGGTTCAGGTACAGGTTGAGGCGTATATAGAATGGGAATAAAGGAGATTTGGGAAGTGGGAGTATGTCTGGAGGGAGATAGGATAGAAAACAGGAGAGAGGCAGCAATACATACTGTTTACAGCTAACAACATAAGGGTTATGGTTCCACGGCTGTTTTATTCCCTTCCACAAAATTCTGTACAATTAGGTAGTTAAGACAATAGGCGTGATGTACTCTGCTGCCCTCACTATGCATTCATGAACACAGCTATGCAGCCATGAAGGACCCAAGACAGGAGTTGACTGAAGGGTTTTAATGGGGTGTAAAACTAAAAATGATGCAAAAAGACATACAAACTAAGTAACAGCTCTAGGTAACATATTATTCAGACGTGGCATCATATTTACAGCCAGGTCCATAAATATTTAGACATTGACAAAATTTACAACATTTTGGCTCTGTACACCACCACAATGGATTTGAAATGAAACAATCAATATGCTTTAAGTGCAGACTTCCAGCTTTAATTTGAGGGTATTTATATCCAGATCAGGTGAACGGTGTAGGAATTACAACACGTTTTATATATGTGCCCTCCACCTTTAAGGGACCAAAAGTAATTGGACAAACTAACATAATCATAAGTCAATGTAGTCTGGTGGCTTAGCTAAATAAAGGGGACACGCCAGACAAAGGCACCAAATGTTTTCCACATGCTCTCTATCACTATAGGTTTCAATTTTTGGTAGGAGCCACTTCATCAAGATTCCAGATCGGAGATGGCAGCCATATGAAGTCTATGAGAACCAATATATCTTCCAAGCCACTTAGAAGGTCAATCTTGGTGTCAAAATATACATTTTCTGGGTCAAGGAATCATTTAAAGCTATTGAGAATATCACTAGATGATTATTTGATCAAATAGATATGTTCATTTCGGCCATGTATTTAGGTCATTTCAAAGGTTCTAAGCAGTTGGACGTATATTGATACAGGTCATATACAGTTCACATATTCTGAAAAATGAATAACACGCATACATTTAATTTAACTTTATTGGCTTTACTCGTATTATTTGTTCCATTTACAACTACAAAGACATTTTCCATTCCAGTGTGCCTTCTTACATCAGCACCTTGCACCTTTACAACCACATTGACCAGTTCACTGCAGGCTGTTGACGCCATCGGTAGAATGGTTCCCACAGGAAGCCAAAGATGGCTGCATACAGTGTCCTGTGTCGTCTTTTCTTCTTCCATCTGCGCTGTGAAACGCCGTCCAATGACTTCTGAAGCATTTGGCTGAATATGAGCCCAAACATTGCCCAAAACATTTCAGAATTCATCCTGCTGCTTTTGTCAGCAGTCACATACTTTATTACATTATTGGTAAAAAAGTGTATTACATTATCGGGAAGTTATTACATTATCAGGTTTTATTACATTTTCAATGGACTCCAGTGCAGATTTTTATTACATTATCGGGGTTAATACATTATCGAGAATTTTTTACATGATCAGGTTCTACAAGGCTGCCATGGTCAGGGATTGAACCACCAACCCTCCGATCTGTGGGCAACCCACTCCACCAACTGAGCCGCAGCCGCCCTGTGAATAACACAGTGTGTGTTCTGTTTCAGTGGTTTCTGCCAGTAATTATCTGAATAGTGCTTTTCTCTACTTGGACTACTTTTAAATTGCATGAGTGTGCACATCATTTAACAGCACAAGACGCACTCATTTAATCCAAACTGTAGAGGTCACAAGTGAGTTCAGTGTAAATTTTTTAAAGCCGAAGCTCTGGGTCTTGCTTGATTCTGTCATCAATAAAAAGCCTCCTTTAAATCAAGTCCTTCCAAGAAATAAGGAGCCCCAGGAGTTGAACTCAGAAAATAAAGGTTCCTTTTTCCATCTCCACTTCCTCATAGAGGAGAGTAAAGCTTTTTCCTTTGTCAGGCTGTACGGTGATGTTTGGAGCTTAATGATAATTTCAGCATGGAAAAATACTGAAATTAAAATTTTCAAATGGTGATAAACTAAGTTCCTAACAGGGTTGCTAGAGAAGTTTCTGCAGTTACGATATACTTTAAATACCTTAATTGTTTGCTTTTATTCTTCCTGTAAGTCGCTTTGGATAAAAACGTCTGCTAAATGTAAATGTAAATGTAAATGTAAATTACATAAATGTTTGGTTTCTACCTCTGTATAGTTCTTTAATCCACTATAGATTACTAGTGATATTCCAATGAAGCCTCATGAACCATTTTCTTTATTTTTTGAACCAACAAGATTGGCGCTCTTGGTTAATAGAAAAAGGCTCAAGCAATGGTAACTGAGTGTGCTTTTAGCTCTTGGTTGAACAGAGAGCGCCATCTAGTGGGCTCAGAAAATAAAGAAAATGGTTCATGAAGCTTCGTTGGTACATCACTATAGATTACTATCACTATAATGGTGCTTCTAGGATTCTAGGCCAAATGTACAAACATCATCCATATCACCAACTGTTGTAGAAAATCTTTAAAGGAAACACTTGACGAACAGATAGATTCGAATCACAGCCTTGTGCGGGATTTATTTAGCAGATATTAAAAACAGATGATACAACGCATCCAACGGTCAGAACAACTCTGAGAGACAACACCCAGTCTCTCTCTTTTTACTCTGCAGGTTGGCGTGTCATTGTTTCTGTGTTACTAAGGGTCAACGTCCTGTCATTTCCTGTTATGAAGAACACTTGATATAAGAACACACTTGGGATTTCCCAAATCAGAGCTGTTCATATCTCAATCAAGCAGAAGTTTCCTGTAAAGAGACTGTGACTGTTGGTCAGATTTCTGTGTGATTATCAAAACATATTTGATGCATATTTAAACTGCTATATGTCAGATATTTTAATACATATTCAAATTAATTCTACGACACAACCAGAAAAGACTGTGCTGACATAAAGTGAGGAAAAGGGAAATTCAGTTTCCCCCTCTTCACTACATTTACTAATGATTGACACATTCAATACATTATAGAAAGATTCTGCTCTATACTCTCCAGCAATGCATTTATCGACTGCAGCGTTTGTTCATCCTGACTGCTGATGGGTGGAGACAGGCTACAGATTAATGTTTGGTATCGCAGTGTACATGGAAAATTCTTTAATAATCCCTATGTCATTTTTAATGAGATTTTTTTCTCCCTCCAGCAGATACATGATGCAGCCATCACATGCCACCCTGGGACAGCCAATCCTCATTCCTGAGTGCAGTCAGAGGCGAAAGATGGCGAAGCTGCCGCACACACAACCAATCAGCAGCGGATATAATCATTCCTAACAGGCAGACACACATCTACCGCGGGGGTCTCACCTCTGGCACCCTCACACTGAAACTCACAGTCATGGAGAAAAGTGGTGGTTCCTTCATTGAACAGTCAGTAAGTGCTGGATGAATCAGTCCTTAATTAAAGTTGTACTAATTAAGACTGTGTTCAAAAGGCACAGGGCTTTGATAGCATTAAAGTAATCACAAAAGAGCTCACAAAGTGATGTTGTACAGCAGCTGAATGCTGATAGCATCAAACTATCCACACAGGACTTTTCTCCGTTTAATCCAATTCTGGTAAATTGGTTAGAGAGAGAGGACTGCATGCAAAGCTTTTACAATGTTGCTCAATGTGCTGATGTACAGTTATATGTTCCCATCCATGTGTGCAAATGTAAGATAATGTTTGAAATGTGTTTAAAAAGGAATTGTTTCGAATGTCTGGATTTGGGTTACATTGATAATTGGCTTCTAATAACTGTAAGTATGGGGCTGATCTTGGCTTCGTTTATGTTTTTCATTTAGCAATTTGGTCTGAGCAAAAACATCTCAGCAAAAACTGGCCATATTATTATGAATCCTGGTATGAGTACTCCTATAGCAGCACTACCATGCCAAAATTTCCAGTTCCCAGCATGTTAACTAATAAAAAACAAAGTATGCCTATATTTCCATGATTTCCAACATCTTCTCAAATGTATTTTGTTTTGTTGACCTGCTGACCTTTAATTAGGGCTGGGCAATATATCGATATCAACAATATATCGATATATTTTTAAATGTGATATGTAATTAGTCAAATGTTCGAATGTTAAAATGTTTGTTATTCTTTTTGCATGATGTGGCATGTTGTATTTGTCTTCCTTTGTAGGAGGAGCCACAGGTCAGGCCACTCCTCCAGTCTGCAGAGGAGGAGGAGCACACCTGAATCAGTCTCAATCACTGAGACATATAGCTCCTCTATAGAGGAGCTGAGGCCTCAGTTCTCTCTCTCCTACCTTGGTTTGTTTAGTTGGTGTAGTTTAGGTGGTTTTGTTTGTTAGTTACTTATAGCTGATACACCTGCATTTCACCACATTGCATGCATGCACACACCTCACCACTGATATACTGACTCACATAATTACATTTCTTTTTGTTGTTTTCAGTTAGATAAATAAACAGTATTTTCTTATAACTTGACTACATGTGTGGTCTCCCTTTTGTCATGATCTATGAGCCGGTTCATGTCTGTGTCTTTATTTAAATGTGCACTTTATGGAGCTTTGATTTTTTTTTTTTTTTTAAAGGTACTCCTGTTATACAGTATTTGTGTTCACTTAAATAAAAAAGTTTCAATAAAACTACTTGTGACATGTCATATTTGGCTTTGACCAAACATTTGTTCTCACTTTGCGATAAAAATATCAGGATATATATCGTATATGGATATTCAGCCTAAATAAATTGCGATATGACTTTTGGTCCATATCGCCCAGCCCTACCTTTAATCAATCCCTTCTTCAGGACAAAATGTTGACTTGTGTACAAAAAAAATTAAATCTATTGGACATTATGTGGGCTACAGGGTTAGCGCTCTTACCAGGGTCGCTGTTTTGACTCGAGTGCGGATAAGTGATTAAGGATAATGAATGAATGAATGAATGCACATTATGCTCCCACAGCATTCCCTCAAGAGGATAAAGATAATGCAAAAATTATCAGTATCATCATGTTTGTTCCATTGGACATTTTATGTATTTATAATTTGTTGTAATTACTTTAACTTAGCAGCCTGTGGATACCCCTGGCAGAGTTTCAGACTATTGGTTTGTGCCAGTGTGAGTTATTGTCTTCTTATTGATAAAACCCTTGTGCATTGGGTCACTCTGACATGAGGCAGGAACGTTCATTGTTGACCTTGGAAAGAAACAATCGAAACTCAAGATCCCAGAGCACTTCCTTGTGTTTTCTGAGATCATACACTTTAAAACCCAATGTTGCTTGTTATAACACATTTTTCCTTTTTAATACAACAAGATTTGTGCAAAAAGTCATTTTAACTTAAAATATTGAGTCAAATAGCAAGATTCATTTGAGTTAACTCTGTTGTCTTTGTCTTGACATAAAATTATTTTGCAGCATGGCCACTTGAATATTTAAGTTGAAACAACAAGTTGGGTTTACAGTGTATGTACCTAATGAGCTTGCATGTCAATCGATATCACCTCCATTACAATTTAGCAAACTCCATCTAATCCTGAATAACTTATTGTTGAAAGCTCTTGAAAAGCCAGTAGCTGGACTGGTTGATTGTCCAACATTTTCAGCCCTTTGAGGATGAGGTCTCGACAAGCTCGGTAGGCAGCAAGATATGCCCCATCTAAAGAGCTGTTGGGCACACGTGGAGAATCACCTTTGTTGCTGTGGTGTGGTTGGAACTACTCATGTCAGGACGAGAGGGACTTACAGTCTGAGGCCCTATGTGGTAAGAAGCTTTAGGGGGAAATAAGATGTCATGTTGCTGGTGGCTCTGAACATCATTGAAGATGACATGTCAATAATTTGTGGGTTGTGAAACAGTAGCCTTTGTGACTGTGAAGACTGCATAAGCAGCCTGCATAAGCTGCGTATCATGAACAGTCTGTGAGAGCCACAAAGCATTAGCCAACTGTCCTTCTTTATATTTTGTGTATTCTTGAACAAAAGTGTCTTCTTAATGACCACTAAAATTTGCCTTAACATAGTCTCTGGTGCGCCGTAAAAAATCTCCTGAACTGATGAAGCCACTTGACTCCTTTTCACTCTTTTTATCAAGACCTGCAGCTGCTTCAAACACTTCTGCAGCCTCAGCCTCACCTTCCTCTTTCAAGGCATTCAACATGGCGTCGATGCGCGCTTTGTCCACTTCCATCTCTATCTGACGTTTTGTATATTCTGCAGCTTCAGCTTTTGCACAGGTGCCTATAGCAGCTACGCTGTCACTGGATGTCCTGGAGTATGTACTGACTAAGGATGTAGTGCATTCTGACCTGACCTCCACTGTGTTCTCTGGCCTTGTTGCTCCTAGCAGAGATGCAGCGTTCTCGCTTACAGTTGTTGTAAATACGCAATGGGGCGTCAACTATGTTGGGGTATCTGGTTACAGATACCGATTGCCTTCATCAAAGATCACCAAAAATGTTGGGAATTAAGGATGGCTCTTTTATGAAAAAATGATGACCTTGCACAGGGCGTCAAATATATTAATAAAAGGGCGCTATCATAAATGCTATCGCTTTCACAAGGATACCAAATATGTAGGGATGAACCTGAGCAACACTTGTGTGGATCTCACAGTTCAAAAGTGTGGTTAGATGGCTTTAAGAAGTATTAATAATTATCATAGATAATTATCATAGATAATTATTAATTATAAGAAATGATATGACTTGATTTACTATAACTCATAGCTCGTAGGGGCACCACTCTGTAAAACAGAGAAAATATAGCCAATTCACCTAAATCAGTCTCATAAAGTTATTAAACTATCAATTTGGAACACTGATTATTAATTATGAATATAATTATAATCAAATTACCATATTAATATTTAATAGTGGTTGAAGGAATCGTGAATTTGCGCTCCTCACACAATGAGTCGTAAAACTCCAGCTGTGAAGCCAGGTGACTAGGCCTTGCCGTGTGGCAGTGTGAGCTGTTATAAACTGTGTCCTTTTAACAGTTCATTTAAAATATATATGATGTGAAAATCAGTGTGTGAGCAGGTCAAAGGTTAGTAAGTTAGTTTCACATAAGACTGACTGTCTGTATAAAGCAAGATTAACATACAACTTTGATTGTAACACGAATATCACATAAAGATACTTAAAACACACATATAAACCAGATCATTAATCACAGGTCAAATCCTTTCTGCTAAAGTCCTTGCTGATCGCTTACAGTTACATTACTCACGAATCCAGTTGAAAAGGGGGGGAATCCTTTTTCAGTAGAGGCGTGGAAGACGGAAGTTGAGTTCAATAATTCGCCGTCTTGCAAATTTAGTTGCTGGTTGTCCTTGTTCATGAGTTCAGAGTTGCCGTTGGTTCAGAATTCCTTGTGGGAAGGAGATTCTGCTTGAAGTCTCAGAAGAGAAGAGGATCTCAGCAGGGGGTGAGGGAGGAGGGGGGCTGGTGGATCCAGGCCTCTGGATCCCCTCCTGAAGAAGCTGCTTCCAAGCAGGAGCGGTGGTGAAAGAGAAAAAGGGGATGGAGTACTGGCTCCTTATAGCAGACCAGTGGGCCTCCTGTGGTGTCAAGAGTGGCTTGACCAATGATGTGACCTGGAAGGTGTCGTAAAATGCAATGCATTCTGGTCAATGAAGTTCTTGAGAGGGGACAAAATGGCGCTGACCTGCCATTTTGTGACTTGACTCAGAAGAATGCTTCATTGAGTCCACAAATGTTAAAGTCCACAAATGAAACCAAGATTCACCTGTGGTACAATCCCAACACAGTAGGGCTCCACGCTGCTTTGTTTCCTAGTCTGGATGTGATGAAGAAGTCATGCTTTGGTGCTTTTGGAGACTCCAGAGGGTTAAGGCTAGCCCAAAATTTAACAAGTACCTATTCGCTGCACCCTACTGGAACATTTTGCATATTTTTAAGGGAACAAATGGATAATGTGTTACCAAGAAGGGAGGCTAAGTACCCAGCTCCTCTTGTCCCCTGTGGTATAAATCTTGAAGCTGTTTTGTTTATATATCGATGACCCTAATCTGAAACATTATCCAAAATCCAAGATATTAACTGTCTCTAGTCATATGCTTTATCATTAGAAGTTCTTGGAGAAGCTTGTAGGCCTAAATAAGATTTGAGTTTGGAATATTTTATCAGTGTTCCAGAGATCAAGGAAGAACCATGTAAGGTCCAAAGCCAGTTTCACTAGGCCTCTGATCACTTTATTGCCCTTTGTTTTAAAGCACGAGGGGCCTGTGTTAATTCACGGCCATTTTGGGAGATGCTCAATATGTGCAAAGCCCCAGTCTGGGCTTCCTCTCCTCAACACTCATTGGCCAACTGACGACTGACCAATGACGCTTGTGAGTGGTAAGCGCGAATTATAAAAACCAGAGGGACCTAAAGAGACGCATCCAGGTACCAAGGATTTTATTTTCCCTCCTTTTTGAACTAGTGAAGGAAATTTGGTGCTTCCTGTCATGGTGGGACAAGAAGAAGGTGGCTACCTACTTGATATTTGAGACGCAAGGCCTTGTGGGAAATCAAACTGTGAACTTAACTTTGATAACACCATGAGAGCAGAGTATGTGTAAATGAGTGACCTCTGACCTTAAGTCATGAATGAAGGCGGCAAGATAGGGCCGCATTGAGTCTTGCAGGAAAGCCAATGCTGATAAATACAACAGTCACAAGTCGAGTGGTGTATGGGACTTTGTTGTATTGTAAAAGATCGGGATTCGGGATTGAGCGGTGTATGGAACACAAATGTGCTAATAAAACCTGCTGAACAGAGCATTGAGTGCTTCGTGTTTGGCCAGCTCACCCATTAACTTAGTGCAATCCACAAAACTGCCACGACAAACGAGACAACGGAAACATAGTTTTTCTAATGTTTACTTTTTGACCAGAGTAAACTTGAATTAATTATCTTTGTTTAAAGCTTTAAAGGACTCAGAAAACCAACTGTTTTGTTTATTCACCAAGGAACAGTGAATATAACTCAGAAGAAAAGAGGCGACGAGATTCACTTTTTTTCTGACGACTTTCTATAAATCCTCCATCCGAGGATATAACAGACTGTTTATTACTGACGAGTTTTAAACACAGATGCCGCACCACAGCCTGCCCGCTCGTTGCACAGGATCCTGACCGACAAAACAGCAAATGGACTCCACTGTCTCCGCGCCGCTGACCGAATCAGCTGATCGGAGGGTTGGTGGTTCGATCCCTGACCATCGCAGCCTACATGTCGAAGTGTCCTTGAGCAAGATACTGAACCCCAGACTGCTCCTGATGCTGCGTTCATCGGTGTGTGAATGAATTCCTGCTGGTGGCAGGTGGCTCCGTTTAGGTTAGCCTCTGCCACCAGTATGAATGTGTGTGTGAACGGTGAATGAGTCAGTCTGTAGTGTAAAGAGCTTTGGATAAAAGCGATATATAAGTGCAGTCCATTTACCAAGTCTGTACTTTGAATTTTTACTGTTGTGCAACTGTAATTGTTTACTTTGGTGCGCTGGTTTCTCTCTCTCTCTTTCTTTATTTTGCTGCTGCTGTTATTACTGCATTGAAGAAGTTTTTGTGTTTGACAATTTAACTGTGAGCGACCCCTGATGGGCATCATTCACCATCCCTCCTCTCTTTGTCTCTCCCTCGCACACAGTGAGTGTAACGAGCACAAGGCACACACACACACACACACACACACACACACACACACACACACTTACTGAATCATTTGCTATATATAGATACCCCTTTATTAAGAACTATTACTGTGTGCCTTGCCTGTAATTTTCACTATTTTACTTTTATGTAATTACTGTAAATAAATATTTTTTTCTATTTTAACAATACATTTCCTGGTATTCATTGACTTTTAATATTTGAGACTGTGTTTTTGCTATCTTTCCCCTTTCTAGGAAAAGGAGTGGTGTCCCAAGATTTCTTAAATTAAGATTATTAAATCTAGAAATAAGCATGTTGAACGCTTACAATAAGAAATTAACTCTTAAAACAAGAGTTAAGTTATCCAACACTTCTAAATCTAAAGTTTTTTTTTATCTTGTTTAGAACCAAATAATCATCAGGTCACTCTGCTCGGGCCAGTTCATCACTGCTGGCAGCTTTTATTTATCTTGTTTTAAGAGTTAATTCCTGATTTAAAGCGTACAACATGCTTATTTCTAGATTTATTAATCCACACCTTTTGTTGCAGTGTACAACCACCATGCGTAAATATTTGCACTATCCCTTGTATTCCCATGTCACTGTTTGGAATAGTCAGAAGAGAATATCAGCACCGACGTCAAATCAAAAAAAGTAATTTGAACTAGACTTTGAGCCAAAAAGTTTTCTGCATTTTCACAATTCAAAAGTTCTTGAGTGAAATGTCTGGTGAAATGATCACCCAGGTTTAATCAAAGGCACTTGCATAATGTATGGTATAATTAATTTCAAGGACCAAACAAAACAATAGAACAAAGACAAACAGCCAGGCTAAACAAAGTAGGATATTCATTATTTTGTGTGATTCAATTACAAACGGGGATGTCTGTGCATTTGCAGTCTAACAAATTACCTCCCACAGCTTAATAAATGCCAGACATAAATCATTTGTCATATTTCATTACAGCACAAATCAGGAATGGATATGCTCTGATTTCCATGCTTTCGCCTGATTACTATTCTCACATTTTCTCTCACTGTTGCTGCAACGGTGGAGCTGGTGGCTGTTGGTGTGTTTCTGCAGGTGTTTTCCTGTTCAGTTCTGTTGAATTACACAGACAGACAGGCAGACAGACAGACAGACAGACAGACAGACAGACAGACAGACAGACAGACAGGCAGACAGACAGGCAGGCAGACAGACACACAGACAGACAGACAGACAGACAGACAGACAGGCAGACAGGCAGGCAGACAGACAGACAGACAGACAGACAGACAGACAGTCAGACAGACAGACAGACAGGCAGACAGAGAGACAGACAGACAGACAGACAGTCAGACACACACACACACACACACACACACACACACACACACACACATACATACACAAAACACTCGTATGAGAGAATGTATTTAATTGAAATGCTAGTAATTTCATTTTTAAATACAAAAATACATTCTAAACAACACATAGTAACTTCAGTATTGATCTGTCCTTGACCCTCTTCCACTGAATACATTAGCTCTGATAATTCTCCACATCACAGATCTGAAGAGCTCAATCAGGACCTGTTGGAGAGAGGAGGCTGTGGATTGAGGAGGGTCTGATTCTGGGGTCAGAGCTGTAGGGTGCTGAGCAACATTGAGCCCCGCTGCCACCACCCACCAATCACACTTCAAGTGAGCATGAGGGCCGTATGTGGCCCCCGGGCCTCCAGTTGCCCATCCCTGATATAGACCTACTGTGTGTGTGTGTGTGTGTGTGTGTGTAGTATATACTACTACGCCTGCATGAATGTGATGTGATTATTATTGTTGCAAAGTCTAGTTCAGGTTAAACCCTCTAAACATAGTTATTTGTTGTTCTTTACTGTATTTATTTTTTCTGTATTTATTTTTGTCTACTTTGACAGTAAGACACAACTGAAAAATATCAAATATAAATCTAGGAATAAATAACAATGAATTTAAAAAGCCACAGTAGAGTTTTCACACATGCTGGTATTATACAGTGATTATGTCGTGTGTTTCCACTCTGGTCCAAATGCCGCAGCACTGACAGGGAGTTTCCATGACGACGGACCAGAAAAAGACGCGCCTGACGTCAAATTTAGTGACTCACGATTGTTAAAATGAGTTTCCAAATTAACGATAATCTCTAACAATAGAGACACAAGTACGCACTTCACAGGGACGCAGTTAATTATCACACGGCTCTTTTTGTTAATAAACGGACCTGCTGCTTCAGCACCCCTAAAAATGGGCTTTTATTTTATTTATTTTTAATTTATTGTTTTATTTCATTTATTTACTTTGTCTCAGGGTAAATGTATATTTTAATAGTTTGTCATTTTATTCTATTTTGTAGATGGGGTTATTGTATATTGGATTTTTATAGTATTGTGATTGTGTATGTAGTTGTAAAAGCCCAACTAGGGACAGGAGTTAAATTATCTGAAGCTATATCTATATATATGAAGCTATATCTATATATATACATCTCATATATCCAGCATATATCTCTATATGCAGCACATGATGCAGGTCCTGTATCTATGCTAACTGCATTGTAAAAATAGATTAATATATATATATAATATAAATAGAATAATATATTGTAAAAAATAAATAAATAAATAAAAAGTGTGCAGTTACAGAGTCTCTGGGTTCAACCTCCACGTCCTGACATGACATCAGGCTGGTCGGTTCATGAGGTTGGAGCATCATGAAGCATCATTTCCCTAAAACCAGTTTTATAGCCTAACAATGTTTGCTAAGAATGAAGGTTGAACTCTTCCTCAAAGGTTCCTCCTTCCAATCTGTTGATTGGTCAGATTTAATCAATATGTGGACGCGTCATGTCACCAAGCAGAGAAGACAGTTCTCTTTCTGCTCAGCACATCATGTCCATGTCCTGACCTGTTAACAAAACTTTCAAAACACAAACTCCTGCCTTGTTAGGACCTGCAGAGATATTATTGGAGACACAGATTTTGCAATGTTCCACAAAATAAAAAACATAAAATATATATTTTTGTGATGATATAATCTTCCACTCAAAAGGGCAGAGGAGGTTTAAGCAGATGCAGTAAATTTATTTAGTTTAATCATAGTTTTAAAATAATATTAGCACATGAGCATTTTAGCAAAGCATTGTGCATGCACAGAGAGGACACACACACACACACACACACACACACACACAGACAACAGAGAATCACAGATTACTCTAACAATACAGTACATAATGTTTACCATGTTTACAATTATAGTTTAGCATTTTAACATGCTAATATTGCTTTTTAATTGCAATAAACACAAGTACACGTAATGTTGAGGTTGATGGAATGTGGTTATTTTTACAGATATTTGGTCATAAACTAATCTGAATCTGTTAATGGCACTAGATAAAAAGTTAAAGGATAAAAGTCATTAAAATGTATCCTGAGAGAGACATACCTACAGGTACCATATTTTATGGTAAACCATCTAATAGTTGTTGAAATATTCAAATGAGAGAAATGCATTTATAAAACCTTTAACATTATATTATCTGACTCCAACAGTAAATCCTATTTCTCTGTGCAGAACGTGTGATGGGGAATGATGAGCAGGAGACGTCCCAGTTCCCAGTTTAACATCATTTTATAACAATACGTCAATAAATGTGCAGTTACAGAGATCCCTGGGTTCACAACTCACTTCCCTGATACACATGATTAAGGTCTGACCCTCTTCTGTCCCTGGAACCTGTTCTTATATTCTAACAGATTTACTAATCATGAAGGTAGATCTCTTCCAGGAAGTGCCGCCTTCTTCATCCTTTGATTGGTCAGTTTTAATCCATAAAGGGGCGCGTCATGTCAAGAAGAGAAGATAGTTCCCTCCTCTCCCCAGCACACTGTGTCCTTCACCTGGCCTGTTCCCAAACATTCAACAAACCTCAGGCTGCCTTGTTATAAATAAACAGATATATAACTGGAGACACAGCTGTTGTAATGTGCACACAAACTATAAAACATATAATATGAAACATACAATATATTTTTGTGATCATAGAATCTTACTAAGTTTAAGCAGTTGGGATACATGCATTTAAAGTAATCATAGTTTCTAAACCAATATCAACATAATCATTGTATCAAAAGCATATTGCAAGATTAATCCATAATTGCATAGAGAGAGACAGACAAGGTTAGTGAATGAAGCATAGACACAGACCTGTGATACAGATAGTGACCTCATGCACCGAGACAGACAACAGAGACAGAAAAACAGATTATTTCTAACAAAAAGACAAGCCAATGGAATAAATTAGAGGTTGACTAAAGTCACTAAGATTCATTGTTTGGCTTCAAATTCCATACAAACATTAAAGTTTTCCAATGTATTCAAGGATTCGAGGATTTATTATTCTCATTATACAATACAGGATTCCACAGATATTAAAAACAGATATATTTGATTTATTTTTTAATTGTCAGTTTTTCTATTTTCAATAAATATTTCCTGACTTTTCTATTATTTGCTTTCCATCTTTATTTTTATGCCTCCAAGCAGCGACAGATGTGTTCAGAGGCATTAAGTCCGTACACACACACAACCAGATGTTTCTGCTTTTTATTTTTTTTTTAACTTGGCACTAATGTCCATGTGGACTCAAGGATGAAGTGATTTTGGTAAAGTGGTCAACTTCACTGTGACCTTGCAAAAACAATTATGGCCATAATTCAACATAATGACAATCCTGCGTGCCAAACGTGTGGCGACTTTGTAGCGAGGGCAAAATAGTTTAGTTTTAGTTTTTTTTGTTTTTGAAAATGCTTAGTTTTAGTTTAGTTTTTATTAGTTTTAGTTTTTTGTAATGGGCTATGTAATGGGTGCCAGATTCAAAGTGGTCATAGTACATTGTGCCTTTATTTCCTTTGGTTTATCATCTCAGCCCCAATAAGGTTATTAACTCTTACAGTTCTGGTGTTTTAATGTTGGTTGGAGTGTAACATCCCAGTCTCAGTAAACATATTAATATGTGTTCCTGCAGGTTCACTAACAGAATCCTCTTTCTAATAGAAACACTATGTATGGATTATGTATGAAAAAAGTTGACAAAGACGAATACGAAAGACATTTTCACGATAATTTTAGTTAGTTTTGTAACCTCAAAATACAGTTTCAGTTAGTTATCGGGTTTTTTTAATTTTTATTTCAGTTAATAAAAATGTTTTTTCAATTCTAGTTTTCATTATTTCATTATGTTGACTATAATAACCTTGCTTTATATATCTTGCAAATGCAAATTGACTGGTTTGTGGAGCCATACAACTGTAGGGCCATAATTAATCTATTATTAATTATTATCATTATTATTGTTATGTACCAAACACTGAGGCAAATTCGTTTCATGTGAAAACCCACTTGAGAATGAACCGGTTCTGATTCTTCCTATTTAATCACTGCTTTCCTCACACATTAAACAAGCAGATCTTGAGTTTGTGTGGTTGAAGCAAGCCTTCTCTCAGTATCTTCATGTGTAATTATGTGGTTCATTCACATCCTCGTGCCAAAATAAACTCATGTGTCATTAAAGCAATCTATTATGGGACTGCTCATAATTACATCCTAATTTAGACTGCTTTATTTTGTACAATGCACAATAATTAATGTCCCAACCAACCTTTCTGGAACAAATTATATTACTTCATTTTGAATTGCTGTCACATTTGCATACACCGATTACACTAAAATAATTCTTGCCAGCAAAATTGTGAATGACGATAATTACAAACAAAAGCATTGTAGAATTACTCATTATTTAATGATAGCTTAGTCACAGGTCTGTGTTCAGCAATATACTGTAACTATACTGCATTTCTGCTGCTGTCACAGCTCTGCATTTCTAAAAGTAAAATAATGTCACCGTCAATATCATAATATTACACAGCACACAAATAATATATTATTTGTATTATTATAATATAATTTGGCTAATGAACAGTGTCATTTAGTGAATTATAAAAGCAACAGCGTGCTTTTCCACTAGCATCATGTCACCATGAATTTTTTGCCAAATATGCATCATTGTGACAGTTTTTGTGCTTTCCCCCTATAATCCTATGAGTTTTTCTCACAGTTTTCTTACAGTGGACATGTTTGACTTGTCACAGCATGAAAAACAGGTTTCACACATCAATGCCTGTTTTTATTAAGATACATTTGCAGAGTCCTGGTCTTAGCATGCTAACTAGGACACATACAGGAAGTAAGTATCAACTCTTTTAAAGTTAAACCTTCAAAATAAGACAAACATAGTTACACATATACTCAAATTGTTAATTCAGTGAATCACTTTTTGTATCACTACTCTTCTAATGCACAAGGTCATTTTAGACCCATGTGTGTAAACTTGATGTAATAATACAAAAACTATTTTTCTTCATAAAATATGAAAGGAAAAATGGATATAATGATCTGTTGTAAGAATAAAAAAAGATATTCACACACACAGCAGCATTAATAACATGGAGAATGAATGCAGGTTATTTTTGATCCATGTTGTGCATCAAAGGGTTAATGAAATGTTAATTTTTTCCATATTTAAATTAAAATGTTGAGTCTATGAAGTTAAAAAATGTTTGCTACCTTAATGAGAAATATATAATCTGAAACCATTCAGATCCCTTATGATCTATGGATCAGAATAGAAATGTTTCATTACAGGATAAATTAGATTAAATTAAAACAGAACCATCATTGTTTTCATCCTTCAGCATATTGTTTGATATCAATAAACTGGTGACCCGTCCGTAGGGCACCATGCCTCTTCGTCCAATGTGTTTTGGAATAAGCTGCAGCTCTCCACACAGGATAAACAGATTTAGATAATTAATGGCTTCTCTTGTATGTGTTGTTAATCTAAACACTTTCAGATGGATTGTGTGTTCATGGGACCTTAATTATCATGAATCAACTCAATGGCTCTGCCTGAAAAAGCAGAACACACACAAACACAATATTTTGCACCAAAATAGCATTAAATAAAAAAAAAGGTAAAGAGATTAACACTGACAAATACTGTTAATGAAAACACTTTTCTGCTGCAACAGCAGCGGCTTCATTAAAATATGTACGTTGTATGAAGAGAAACATTGCCCGGGCACAAAGAGCCAAGCTAACAGAATTCATTGCAAATTTAATGAAAGAGGTTGTGGCCACTATTGCTTTCACTGTTATACATATTACATACACTGTAAAAAATAATCTGTTTAATTTACGGTAAAATACCAGCAGCTGTGGTTACCAGAACTTCACTGTAAGAAATACAGTGAGTGGGTTTTCTACTGTAAATTTAAATGTAAATATCTGTAATTTAGACTGAATAATCTCATTATTTTTAGGGTAATTGTGTCACTGTGACATCACGGTATTTCTCCATTAACTTTAAATGAAAATGTTATATTTCTACAGCAAAACTGTGTGTTTCCTACAGTGAATGATAGTAAAAGTTACAGTTTTGTGCTATTCTTTGATTTACGGTAATTACGGTGATGTACAATTTTCAATTTTACGCTCTTTCTGATGTAATTTGACAATGTTTTACTGTCATTTCTACAAACATCTTTTACAGCGTATTACATATTACTGATACAGCTATTATGGGTTGATGTTGTCCATGCCTCACATAGGAGCAACAGGTGAATCTGTTCTCAGGTGACCAGCAGACAGAAACCTTTCAACCTTATCAGATGAACTTTGTGTTCACATGTGGAGCTCTTTTCTCTCGTTGCCTTCCCTGCTTCGCTCCTCTCGTCTGTCTTATACTTTGAGAGACTCTCTGCACTGTTTTACTAAATTAAAAATCATGGATTTGATCAACTGGTCTCTCAGCTCAGTTGACACCATCTTCTGGATGAGAAGCCTGGTTCAGGAGTGAGGCCTCAGCTCCTCTTTATAGCCCCAGTTTTTCTGACTGGATGCAGGTGTTGTTCCTCCTCTACCACTCTACAGACTGGTTGATTGAGGCATAGTGTACGTACACTGGGAACACTGGGAACACTGGGCCCAGGTGTTCCAGATTAAACATATCTGTAGCAGGTCTAACCTACAGAAGACACCACAGGGGTCATTCCAGCCCAAAAAGCCTCGTTGGAAAGGAATGGCTGTCAAATGTTAATTATTTCATCCATTCATTCCATTAAAATCTGGAAGGACTATAAAAGACACACCATTAAAATGACCTATCCCATGTATGTGTGTGGGGAGCCAAGATGAAGCCAGGAGCTTGGTGGGATCATGACTTGATGCACATGGGCCCAGAATATCATCTCATTTTGTTGTTGTGGGATTTTTTTCCATGTAGCTGAGTGGATTTTCATTCAGTACGTTTACATGATACTTGAGAAAAAAAACAAATTATTGCCTTAATCTGACTGTAACTGGACAACTGAAGTGCATGTAAACGTGTCAGTCCGGGTCGCCCATTGATGGGAGGGTTGGTGGTTCAATCCCTGACCGGCAACCAACATGTCCAAGTATCTTTGGGCAAGATACTGAACCCCAAACTGCTCCTGATGCTGTGTTCATCAGTGTGTGAATGAATTCCCAATGGTGGCAGGTGGCAGCGTTAAGGGTAGCCTCTGCCACCAGTATGAATGTGTGGACAGGTGAATGAGTCAGTCTGTAGTGTAAAGAGCTTTGAGTGGTCGCAAAGCGCAATATAAGTGCAGCTCCATTACCATTTACCATCCATTAGCCGGTCAGTAGCAACCCAAAAAATATCGAACTGAGGTCAACCGGAAAAGCTCCATATTAACCTGCTGAAACAATGCCCAGTGTTGAGGAGGAGGACACGTTCCCGTCAAGCCTGATTTCCACCGGGCGCGTTACTGCAGCGTAACGTCAGCGTCGTGTATGACGTTGCAAATAGGTAACACTCTAATCAATGAGAGCATTTCCACCGGGCGCGTAGCGTAACGTTACTGCAGCGTCGCGTCAGCGTCTCTGCGCGAGCATTAGGTAGGACTTCTATTTCTCCGCGAGACACTGCCAAATCGCGTGAATCTCAACAGAGCAGATCGCACCAGACAGGAAGTCCGACTCAGAATCAGCGTAAAACACTTCCGCCCCTTTCAAAATAAAACACAATACGCAGTTCATGCAGCCTAAAACTACTTCAAATCAACGTTATGTTATGACCGGGGCACCAGATCGGCAATCAATCAATCAATCAATCAATCAAAGGGTCTCAGAGGATCGGCGACACGGAAGACAAGAGACTGATTGTTGAAGTGGAACATCATACAATCATTTATGACATAACATATTGTTTTTATAAGGATAGATGGTCAGATCAACATATCTTTCACCTCAGAGAAGCAAAGTAAGTTGGTTTTTGTTGTTGTTGTTTACTTTATACACACAGTTTATCCATAGACTGTATAAATAGAGTTTAAAGTTTATCACGGGAGCTTGCGGTCTCCCGTATGGTCAGGATTATCGCGTGATCTCGTTATCTCGCGTGTATACGGCAGGCTCGATAAACTGACGTGCTGCTGCTGTAACGCGCCCGGTGTGAATTGACAGACGCAGCAAAAACGCTGTGGAGACGTGCTGCTGCTGTAACGCGTCCGGTGGAAATCCCCAGTTAGTTATTCAATTTTCTCGGTTGCATGTAAACTGGGACAAGGACAGAAGTCCTATTAGATGCCAATATTCAATTTTTTTTAAATTATGGAATAAGGGGCTGACAATTTAGAATCTTACAACAAACTTACACTTTGGTCATTTTTAAAAACTAGGTAGGCCTACCTTTTTTTCCTTTGTTTATTTGCGTTTTCATGCTTCATTAGATAGTGACAGAGAGAATGGAAGAGGGAGACTTCAGCAAAGGGACCTTGGGTCAGATTCAGGTGGTGGGCAGTTTTGAAGAAGATTTATTTAGGGAAGCACACAGAGGGTAGGCTGGATGTGGAGGACGGCAGGCAGCATTCAAGGTGGATTGGTGTAATGGAGGAGCTGGCCACAGAACAAACAAAAGCCAGCAGATATCCAGCTTCAGAGTCCACAGGGGTATTGGTGAGGCAGGAGAAAAGACACAGGATGAGTTTCCAGTGAAAAAAAACAGAACAAAGAGAAAATCTGAGGAAAAGGTTTCTCAAAACAAACTAGAGAATAATCTTGAGCTGAGAGCGAACACTACTTGGGTTGAAAACAACAGGAGCTGAGTAGTGAGTTGACCAGAGCTGTGATCTGATATCCATACTTCCATGAAGACACCTAAACGCAGCACACTATCCGCACTTACTGAGGACGCAGGTTTCAGCAGGTGAGTGTTGTTCCAGATCTAATACTCCGTGGTGCACTTACCGGAAATGACGATTGCAACAAAAAACATCCCGCTTTGAACGGCGAAAAAAACACCCTTTGTGTTGTTTAATCGTTGGTTTTCTTCTACAATCCTGCAATACGGCTCCATTAACGCAGCACATCATTTCGACCACCATTAAAAAATTGTTTTCGAGCTGAGCGGCTCCGCCTGGCTCCGCCTCTTCCGCTACGTAGACAAGATGGCGGCCATGGAGGGCGTATAGTGTACATCGTTCCACACTCAGCGTTTTGACTGTTATGAGGGCAACATCCGGGTCCTTTAGGTTCACTTCTTTTCACCGCGATCAGAATCGGAACACCCTGCGTACTCAAACTAAGTATAGTAAGGACAGGAAGTATGGATATCGGATCATAGCTCAGGGTTCTTGTGGTGTTGCTGATAATGAGATGATGAGACAGGTTTGGACTCTGAAATGGAGGGAAATCAGGGAAGCCACACCCTCCACACACACAACACTGGGAAACGGGTAAGAGTGGAGGAGAACCCTAGAGGGGGGAAAACCATAGACTGTATATAAATAATGGAGGTAGTCACGGTGACGTCACCCGTTGGTTTGTGTCCCGTTGGAAGCATCAGTTCAGCGTTCCACTGGTCTCCATCTTGTTTGTGATACGGGGAGCAGACCATATCTGGACTGTGGAGGAGGAGAGGGATCTGATCACTGACTACAGCCTCTCTACACCTCAACCTGACTGAGAGAAGCTGCTGATAATTACTGTTAGCATTAGCTGGAGCATTAACTGGGATGGTAGTTTTGGCTAGCAACAAACAAAAACAAAATGTTTGTTAGTGACCTCAGAAAACTGAGCAGCGACTCCTTGGAGTGTCTGTTAGTCCAACCAAACACTGAACAAGACATTTAATGAACAAAACGTTAAAATAAACTGTCATTAAGTGAAAATACAGTGAAAGGCTCAAAGTTATGAGACCAAACCGCTAAACGTCCTCTTTTCTATCTATATAACGTTATATATAACGTTGGGCCCCGCCCCAAATCATACGATTCTTTATCTTCTATTTTCTTCTAAATGGGGCCATTATTACAACTATTGACATCAGATTGTCTTGAAGATGATTTTTTACTAGTGATTGAGACCATAGTGTTGTCCTGAAAAATATTCTGAGGTAATAATTCAAGAGAGAAGTTTTCTCATTTTGCACTGAAATTAATGGACAGAATGTTTTTGCAGCCAAACTTAGCACCCCCTGCTGGAATTTTTGGTAGAATGCAGCTTAAGGCACTTCCTGGTTGGCCTCCCTGCTCAGACCAGGAGGTTGCCGCCTGGGGAAACACCAGGAGACTAGCTGACTAGAACCGTGACAGTAAGTTTGTACGTTCACAGCTGATTTCATTTACAGCCTCATTAAAACGTTAAATACAAATGTGGTTGTTCTCACTTTAATTCAGTTAGAATATCAAGACATCAGTAAAGATGTCACCATGTCACCCTTGGATGATTCAATCCCAAATGGGCCATTTAAAAAAATGCCAAAATGCAACAATTAGACATACCATTCCCTCTAGTTTTGTGAAAACCTCATTAGTGCTTCTTGGTTATTGTATGTGACTAAGATACAGTCAAACAAATGTTGTCACAGCCCTCATGGAGGATTGTCATGCACATAATTCCCTTAAATTTGGTCGAAATCTGATGTGATGGACAGATGGACGGACAGATTTATGAAGGTGGCTCTACAGTCCCTAAATTATTTCCTTTTCTTGGGGCTCAAATAATGAGAAAGTCAAGCATTGCCTGCATGTCTGACAGGCTTGAACACTAATCTAAATTACATGACCCAGACTTAATGAAAGAGGCCATCAGTCTGTTGAGGGAACTGAATATTCATTGTTGGCTGGTACTGACAAGTGGGAGGTTGAACAAAAGGAGACAGAGAAATGAGCACCTTCACTGCAAAAACTGTTGTCTAAAAACAGAAATGATCTTGCTGCATGGACGGATAATTTACCTTGTCAAGATTTCTTAAAGATAAATGATCTAACACTTTTAAATGTAAAGTTTTTTTTTTATCTTGGTAAGAAAAATAATCATCAGGTCACTCTGCTCTGGCCAGTTCATCACTGCTGGCAGCTTTAATTTTTCTTGTTTCTTTCTTATTTTTAAGCGTTCAACATGCTTATTTCTAGATTTAATAATCTTAATTTAATAAATCTTGTCAAGCTAAATTATCTGTCCATGCAGCGAGATCATTTCTCTCAGATTTACTGTTTTTATCTTGTTTTAGACACATTTTTTGCAGTGTTGTTCTTACTTACTAACAACACAGAGCAGCCAGAGTAAATAATGGCTCACTTCTAGAGAATGATGCATACTGTACTTGAGGACATAGATCTTTTAGCCTTTAAAATGTAATTGCATTGTCCAGATACACAATATAACACATAAAATGGCTCAACTTTTTGAAATTGAGCCTGGCTGCCTATTAGAAAACAACAGATGCCCATCAGCTCACTGCAGGGAGCGAGCCGCTGCTCTGCTATTAGTGTCGGCAACATGAAATATATGTCTATGAATATGTAACAATAAAATGAGAACGAGGGTAAGAAGACCTGAGGCTGTAAATTGTCTGAAGCAGTAAACCTCATTCTGAAATTCTTGAAATTAACGCCTCTCTCTTTCCCATAACAGACCTCCTCAGACACTTCTGTTTGGTCTCGTCTTCTATTCAGACAGAATAAGAGAAGAAAAATGAAGCAGTGTGCAATGCATACAAAGTCTATGGGAGCAGAAAGAGAGAAAGACTTGCAGTATTGGTGCTGGCAGCACAAATTGAGGCGAAAAGGCAAGATAATGACAGAGTACCACTGATGATGACAAACTGGACATGTTTATATGTTTCTTATTGTAGACTGCCCATATTAACAGTTAATTATTTAGTTTCTGTGTATGAAAAGCCTGATGTCATCTGTACCATAGTGCTCTATTGTTTCTATTAATCTATTTAAGGGGCCAGATGCCTTAACAATAGAAACAATAGAGTAGAATCTATCTTACAATTAAATACAGTGTGCTTTACTTACTCAAAGATTAGTAAGTAGACTACTCCAGTGATGAGATAGTCTTTCTCCTTTTCTATGAAATCCCCTCAAGAATAATATATAAATGGCATTTTAATGTATGGAAATGTATTTTTGAAATGTTGAAGTATTGATGATTATGTTTTTTATGGTAAATATGAAACATGTGGAGCAGGTTACAGATGGAGGAATGTTTCATCATGTGTAAAAAAAGAAAAAAGAAAAAAAGACTGGGTCCAGTTTGACAAAGTCACATTGTATGTACCTCCTTTTTTAATCATTTTAGTTTAATGTGGCCCTGATCTCCTCCTCCTCTCATTCTCCTCCTCCCCAAACTGCTTATTCCCTTCCTATTGATCATGGATCACCTTCTGTTTTCTGAACTAAAGATCTGTGATGGAGAGCCATCCTGCTACACTCATTAGCTCAACACAATAAAGGTCTTAAAGCTCCTGATGACAATGAGCCAAACGCAACACGTTAGTCAAATTGGTTTTGCTATGTAGTATAAATGCATTTTATTTTTGCATGAATTCTTCAGTGTGCTTTGGACTGTTTTAGAAGGAGACTTGCATTTTTTATATACATAAATATATATTTAGAGACAATATCTTCATACATGCAATGAACCCTTCACAAGATTAAATAAATATTAACAATGTAACAATGTATGCTGCCCTATAGTCTAACTGCAGTAACTACACATTTGGTCAAAATTGAGTTATAACTAGAAATTAACTCCTTGATGTCTGTTTTATTTTGTGACAAAGTTTTAGATTTAAATTTTGCTTTATTTCAGAGAAATAATTATATAAAAAACACAAAATCTGACTCAAAACCAAGCAGTAATTGCACTCACCACAGTCTGCTTTAGATATATATATTAATTTAAACATAAAAAAATAATAGAAATGATCAGTTTATTTGAAAGGGAAATTATTATATATTAGATATATCTAGATATATTACTATATCTAGATAGTGATGAAGGATACAATTATATTAAGACTAAAATATAACATTACTTTATGATATTGAGTCTAAAATACACAAATCTTTGAATAAAGCTGTTAAAGACTTTTAAATACACTTCGAACAAAATCAATCTGAAAATGTTTTTCACTGAAACAAAATATAAAAGCTGAAAGAAGACAACAACATTGTTAAAAACCTTTAAAGCAGTTTTTCTCAGTTTGACCTTTTGCTAGTTGCTGCTGTTAGCCTCTGTGGGCAGAATGGATGAAGACAAACATGAAGAAGATGTGAATATTCTTTAAACAGTATTCGAGGCTCGGTATCTGAACATAGATATACATTGTATGATTGTCAGCTCATTTTTTGTGCAATGTTATTTGCTAACTTTAAAACATTACATTTACAAGAGTGTAATCAATGTTTTTATTTGAAAGATTGATTGCTAGTGAAATGTGTAATTCGTAGTGACAAATCCAGAGAGAATTCAATCTCGAGGCTCTGCAGCTCCCTCAGCTCGACTGGGCACATTATCAGTATATAGTTCTATAAACCCACTGGAGGCCTAAACTACCTCCAGCAGGAAAACCATCCTGAGACCAGCTGGGGAACATAGTGGAGTATTAGAAGCTGGAGAGGTAAAACAAAGGTAAGAGGAGAATGTGGAGGGCAGGGAAACATTTCTGCTTCCCCAAGTATCTAAAATATCTTTTTATTTGGGTTTCAGTACTTTTGTATGTCCAGAGACGGTTTACCCTGATATACTCTGATGATAATGTGGATATCTGAGGTGATGTAGGAGGAGGATGAAGATAAAAAGATGAGGGTTGGCAGATGGAGGGGAGAGTGTTGGTGGGTGTTGTGTCAAATCCCAATTAATTCACAAGGACACATTCACAAGATGCTCTCCAGGGTGACCACACACACTAAAGAGAGGGGTGGAACCCAAGTTCTCAGGAAGTGTTCCTAGAGGGACCATATTCACCTGCACACCCACTGGAGAGGCTTTAAATGTCTGAAGGTAGCTCAGTTAGCAATCACCTGCTGCTGAAAACAAGACCAGACCAGCTGACCAGTCTGGAGATGCTACTGGGAGGAACAAACCCATCTGGATGAGGAAGATATGTGGAGATGGTGGATGAAGCTTCTTCCTGATTGTATCGAAAAAAGATTTGAAGCCTCAGAGACAGTGAACATATCGTGGTTAGTTGCAATTATAGCAGCCACAAACTTCCAAATGATTCACACATCTTATTGATTATTGATAAGGTTTAGGTTTGCAATAGGTTTGTGAGGAGCTCTTATGTAATTCAGTGGAGAGCACTTATGGTGGTAATGATCATAAGGACATCTCATATACCTCTCCTGATTTCCATTAAGAGAACATGATTGTAATGTAACAAATAATATGAAAAGATTCAAATTCAACAATGGAGAAGTACTTTTGTTTGAATGATTCTGAAGGACTTCCTTGTGAAACAATGTGGAAAAAGTGAATATTGTGCTTCTGCCTCAGTGTGAAGATGAAATGCTGGTGTAGATCAGGGTTGTTCTGGTGGGAAGCTTAGATAATATTAAAGATAATATTAACGTAACTAAGGATTTATTACAGGCTATGATCTTAATAGTTAGGAAGCTAAACAGACACGTTTGTGAGAAACGACTTAAACAACATAACAATTATTCATTTTCAGTAACCATTTAATCCTCCATATCATTTATCATATTATGTTATATTATGAAACACACACAGGATCGTTTCCTCCCACTCGCATTTTCCAACATTCGTTCTCCCGCAATGGAAGATTTCCTGTAACGAGATGAAGCAGCAGAGAACACGATCACTTTTTAACAAATGAAGCAGCGCCAAAGATTCAAATCCTTCACCTGACTTCAAGTGCTCCGTTGTGACGTAGAAACCTCAAACGTCAGCGGTCACATGGGGCGGCTGTGGCTCAGTTGGGAGAGTTGGTTGGCCCCCAACCGAAGGGTTGGTGGTTTAATCCCCGACCATGGCAGCCTACATGTCGAAGTATCCTTGAGCAAGATACTGAACCCCAAATTGCTCCCGATGTGCTGTGTTCATCGGTGTGTGAATGAATTCCCAATGGTGGCAGGTGGCACCGTTTACACAGCAAAATCTAGAGTGTTAATTCAACTCAAAGTGTTCTGCCCTGTATGTCTTTAATATGTGAAGAGTTTAAGTTAATTGTTAAAATGTATTTGTATTGTTATTTCCTTAAAAAAGTTGGTTGAGCTTTTACTTTGAAGGTGGAAAGAAACAGGAAACAGGAAGTAGGAAGTAGGAAGTAGTGAAGGCATGAAAACAGAGAATAGAGCATGACTGCAGTTGTCAGGTTTCTCTTAATTAATCCAGCGCAATCTTCCATGCGAATCCTTCAGAAAGCAATGGCTGTAAGTTGTGGATGTTCATTACATGTTTGATGATTAATATTGATGACTTTTGACAGACATTTTTGTAGGTTTGTTCATGTATAATAACTTTGTGTGTGAGCCTATAAGATTACTTTGCTGTCATAATTCATACTTTGATATGTTGTCTTTGTTACTTACAGTGTTTATACTTGCCTGTTGTACACCTTATTTATCATAGTTAATCGCAGATATTACATTATTTACAATATTTACATATTTCTGTCATAGCAGTCTATTAAGCACATTTTTGTACTTTTCTTTCTAGTTTTACTCCGGTTCAATATGTCATCCTGACTCGATCTGCTGTTAAGAAGTCATTAAAGGAGCAAGGACGCTCACTTCCTGGCTCTTGAAAAGGAGTTTGGCTGGCTGTTTATTTATGTTAACACTTTGGAAGTAGAACACATAAAGAGAACAGTACAGTAAAAAGCCATAATATAAGAAGGTTTCATTCGCTACAGTTATGGAAGCCCATGCAACAGATGAAGAAAAAGGGTCATCAGTGTCCAGCTCTAAGTACACATCTTCTTCCAAAGCTTCAGTAGCCAGCGCTGCCGCTAAAGCTAGAGCCAAAGCCGAAGCTGCTCGCACCAGAGTCACATTTGCACAAAGAGAGATGGAATTGAAAAAACAGAGAGCCAAATTGGATTTGGAAAAAGCTACATTAGAAGTGGATTTGGAAGCTCTAGGACTGGAAACAGCAGCTGCTGCCGCCAATGCAGAGGCTGAAGTTTTAGAAGCTGCAGCAGGGACAGAATGTGAGGATATGCGCAGCGCCAGGAGTGGTGTCTCTCCTCAGATAATAAGACAACGAACTCAGGCATACCTGGAACATCAGTCTCAGGCCAGCTATAAACCTGCCACACCCCCTCCAGATATACCTCCCTCTCTCAAAGAAATACCACAGTTAAAAAAGCAGGAAGCCCCTGTGTTAAGCCCTGCATACAACTGTGATGTCATGCTGGCAGCATTGAGAGAGACACAGCAGAGTGAGTATCTACCTGCACCTCAGCATCCTAGCTCACGCCATCAGCACCCCCAGTCTCCCTTAAAAACCTATCAGGAGCAGGGCTCTCCTTCATACAGAAATGCAAGCTATACAAACCATTGTCCAAAGAACGACAAACAAGATTCTTCTTCTGCTCCATCTGCTGACATGATAGACTTTGCTAAGTATCTCGCTCGCAGGGAGTTGGTAACCACAGGTCTCACGAAATTTGATGACCACCCTGAGAGCTTCAGAGCATGGGAGTCCTCCTTCTTTAACGCCACTCAGGGCTTGGAGCTAACAGCCAGTGAGGAGTTGGATCTACTGGTAAAATGGCTAGGAAAGGAGTCCTCCGAACACGTTAAAAGATTACGTGCTGTCTATATTACCAACCCTAAAGCTGCACTTGAGTTAGCATGGACAAGACTACAAGAGTGTTATGCCACCCCCGAAGTCATAGAGAGTGCTTTATTTAAGCGGCTTGACAACTTTCCTCGTCTCTCTTCAAAGGAAAACATTAAGCTAAGAGAACTTAGCGACCTGCTCATGGAGCTACTCTCAGCTAAAGAGGACGGATATCTACCTGGGCTGAGCTACCTTGACACACCTCGAGGAATTAACCCCATCGTTGAAAAGCTGCCACCAAGCTTACAAGAAAAATGGCTCTCTGTTGGCTCACATTACAAAGAACAATACAGGGTTTGCTTTCCTCCCTTCTCGTTCTTCGCTGACTTTGTCAGGAACCAGGCGAAAGCCAGAAATGATCCTAGCTTCATCTTGACAAGCAGCAACCGGACTCAGTACCGCAATGAAAGGCCCAGTGCAAGGCATGATGGTTGGAAGACAGCTATATCTGTGCATAAGACGGATGTGTCAACAACCGGAGATTCAAGCTCAGTGCACAGAACGGAGACAGACAAGAACAAGTACTGTCCACTCCATAATAAACCTCATCCCCTGGAGAAATGTAGAGCCTTTAAAATGAAGCCACTCACAGAACGCAAGAAACTACTGAAAGAAAACAGGCGTTGTTTCAAGTGTTGCTCTACTACTCATATGGCCAGAGAATGCCCAGTGGAGCTGAAATGCAATGACTGCGAGAGTAATCAACACTGCACAGCCTTACACCCAGACATTAACCGCTCATCTACAATGTCTCCTGCAACGGAATCAGATACAGAGCAGCAAAACAGCTCTCCTCCAGAGGTGACTTCTAGGTGCACTGAGGTCTGTGGGGAAGGTCTCCCAGCACGGTCTTGTGCAAAGATATGCTTAGTGCGAGTATTCCCTCAAGGACAACGAGAACGGTCAGTCAAAATGTATGCTATCCTTGACGACCAGAGCAATCGCTCGCTGGCCAAATCTGAGTTTTTCCAGCTCTTCAATGTCCGTGGTAGCCTCGCACCTTACCTGATGAGGACCTGTGCTGGAACCACTGAAATGACTGGAAGGAAGGCAGTCGGTTTTCAGATAGAAGCATTGAATGGTGACGTCTGTTTGGACTTACCCCCACTCATCGAATGTAATGAGATTATGAGCAACAGATCAGAAATCCCCTCACCAGAGGTTGCTCGCTCCCATGCTCACTTGAAATCTGTGGAGCCTTACATCCCAGAGATCGATCCTGACGCACAGATTTTAATCCTACTGGGGAGAGACCTCATACGTGTCCACAAGGTGAGACAACAAATTAATGGGCCCCACGACTCCCCTTTTGCCCAGCGTTTGGATTTAGGGTGGGTCATAGTAGGAGAAGTTTGCATCGACAGTGCCCACAAGCCCACTGTATCTGTCTTCAAGACCAACGTCCTGCAAAATGGAAGACCATCCATTCTGACGCCTTGCCAGAAGCACGTCAGTGTTAAAGAGAAAGCAGGCTACGGCGGGGAGCGCAGGAACTGTACCACAACCCATCTGTCCTGCAATCCTGCTCCTGGTGTCCCTGCTAAAGACAAACTTGGACAAGATGTGTTTGAGAGAACAAAGAACGATAACAAACCAGCCATGTCGTTTGAGGATGAGACCTTTCTGGAGATCATGCAGGCAGAGTGCCGGAGAGACGAGCAAAACAGTTGGATCGCCCCTCTACCTTTCAGGTCACCTAGACCTCGCCTTCCAAATAACCGTGCTCAAGCCCTCTCCCGTCTCCACTCCTTGCGACGTACGCTGAACAAAAATCCTGAAATGAAAGAACAGTTTGTTGCTTTTATGGGAAAGCTCTATGACAACGGACATGCAGAGGAAGCACCCACTCTCCACGAAAACGAAGAATGTTGGTACTTACCCATTTTTGGAGTGTACCATCCCCAAAAGCCGGGTCAAATACGAGTAGTGTTTGACTCGAGTGCTCAGGAAGATGGTATCTCGCTCAACAGCGTCCTGCTCTCGGGTCCTGACCTGAATAACTCCCTACTCGGAGTACTGCTCAGGTTCAGAAAAGAAGCTGTTGCACTGACAGCCGACATTCAACAAATGTTTTATGGTTTCTTGGTGAGAGATGACCACAGAAACTTCCTAAGATTCCTCTGGCACAAAGATAACGATCTGACTAAGGAGATAGCAGAGTACCGAATGCGAGTGCATGTGTTCGGGAATAGCCCCTCACCTGCGGTGGCTATTTACGGCCTTCGAAGAGCAGCCCAAGCAGGTATGCAGAACTATGGATCTGACTCATGCCACTTTGTCAACAGACACTTTTACGTAGACGATGGGCTCATCTCCCTCCCAACTGAGGCTGAGGCAATCGATCTTCTCAAGCGCACTCAAGCTTCACTGGCAGAATCAAATCTGAAGCTGCATAAGATTGCTTCAAACAGCGTCACAGTCATGCAAGCCTTCACACCTGGAGACTTGGCAGCAGGCCTTAAAGACTTAGGCCTTGAGGAAGAGGCTCTCCCTGCACAAAGAAGCCTTGGTTTGTGCTGGAACATAGACTCTGACACTTTCACATTCCGGGTAGCAGTCAGCGATAAGCCGTTCACTCGACGAGGAGTGTTATCTACAGTCAATAGCCTCTTTGACCCGTTGGGCTTGGTTGCACCAGTGACGATCCAGGGACGAGCATTGCTCAGAGAACTTTCTGCTGACATTCATGATTGGGACACAGAACTCCCTGCAGACAAGTTCATCAAATGGGAAACATGGAAAAAGTCACTCCATGATTTGAGCAGCCTCCATCTTCCTCGCTCGTACATACATCAGTCCCTCTCCAACGCCACATACACTGAGCTGTGTCTTTTTTCGGACGCTTCAAACTGGGCCATAGGAGCCGTAGCTTACCTGAGGGTCATCACCACAGATGGGCAGTGCAGAGTTGGTTTTGTGCTCGGGAAGGCAAAGCTAGCCCCTCAACCAGAACCCACTATCCCACGCCTTGAACTATGTGGAGCTGTGCTGGCCGTTGAAATGGCGGAACTGATTCTCGACGAGCTTGACCACAAGCCAGAAGCTGTCAAGTTTTACTGTGACAGCAAAGTTGTCCTTGGATATATTCATAACGATTCCAAGAGATTCTTTGTATACGTACATAATCGTGTTCACCGTATACGCCAGACAACTTCTCCACAGCAGTGGCACTACGTGCATACGGATCAGAATCCTGCTGATCTGGCCACTAGGTCTGTACCTGCATCACGACTTACTGACACCATGTGGTTTACTGGGCCAGAGTTCATTCACAAACCACTCCAGCCTGAAACACACGAGTCCTTCGAACTAGTGGATCCTGAGACAGACGTGGATGTGAGATCTCAGCTGACCACCCTTGCGACTTGCATAAGTGAGGGTAAACTTACCTCAGAACGGTTCCAGCGCTTCTCCACCTGGGAATCTCTGCTGAGAGCAGTTTCCTTCTTGATCCACCAGACTCGTTCCTTCAGGTCAGACCCCTCAGCTACATGCAAAGGATGGCATCGATGCAGCAAACTTCGCACTCTGGAAGAGTTGGAAGCGGCGAAGATGGTCATACTCAAGTCTGTTCAAAGGGATGCTTATCCACACGAGTATGCTGCACTACAAGAGAGCCAAGCCATCCCAAGATCAAGTGCAATCCTGGATCTTGATCCTTTCATGTGCGATGGTCTATTGCGGACTGGAGGACGTCTGAAACATGCATCAGTCAACCCTGAGGTAAAGAATCCCATCATTCTGCCAAAACAAAGTCATGTCACAAGATTACTGGTGAGTCATTACCACACCAAAGTGAAACACCAAGGGCGACAATTCACGGAGGGAGCAGTCAGGGCAGCTGGCCTGTGGATTGTTGCTGGCAAGAGACTGATATGTTCAGTTCTTCATCACTGTGTCACATGCCGCAAGCTGAGGGGCAAACTCGAGACCCAAAAGATGGCCGACCTCCCACCGGAGCGTCTGACCTCATCCCCACCATTCACATACGTGGGTTTGGATGTTTTTGGTCCCTGGAATGTGGTCACCCGACGCACAAGAGGTGGAGCGGCTCAGAGTAAGCGATGGGCTATACTCTTCACATGCATGAGTACCAGAGCTATACATGTGGAAGTTATAGAGTCCATGGACACTGCCGGTTGCATCAACGCCCTGCGTAGGTTTTTCGCATTAAGGGGGCCGGCTAAGCAGCTCAGATCAGATAGAGGTACGAACTTTGTTGGAGCTAGTTCTGAACTGGGCATGGGTCGAGATGATCCAAACCAAAACAACATACACAAGTACCTTCACGAGAATGGCTGCACTTGGGAATTCAATCCCCCACATGCATCCCACATGGGGGGAGTCTGGGAGCGCATGATCGGCGTAACCCAGAGGATTCTTGACTCCATGTTGCTGCAAACCAGACATTCTCACCTGACTCATGACGTGCTCTGTACTCTGATGGCAGAGGTGTCTGCTATCGTCAACGCTAGACCATTAGTCCCCGTCTCCTCCGATCCCTCTTCGCCAATGCTGCTGACGCCTGCTATGCTTCTAACCCAAAAACCAGGAGTACTTGCTCCAGCTGGCAGCTTCAATGAAAAGGATCTCTTCAAGTGTCAGTGGAAGCAAGTACAGATCCTAGCAAATGAGTTCTGGTCTCGATGGAGAAATGAATATCTCCACACTCTCCAGCCAAGACGCAAGTGGCGCACAGCATGTCGGAACCTGCAAGTTGGGGACATCGTGCTTCTCAAACAGAGCCAAGTGCCTCGCAATGAGTGGCCTATGGGTCTGATCACCTCCACCCTCCCAAGCAGTGATGGAAAGGTCCGCAAAATCGAGGTCCGGACAACATCGCAAGACAAAGTTAAGACATTCTTAAGGCCTATCTCTGATGTTGTCTTACTTCTGCCTCAAGAGGGTCAAAGTTCAAGTAAGGACGGTTAAGTCTTGAGTGGCATCAGTAAATGCCAGACGGGGAGTGTTCTGCCCTGTATGTCTTTAATATGTGAAGAGTTTAAGTTAATTGTTAAAATGTATTTGTATTGTTATTTCCTTAAAAAAGTTGGTTGAGCTTTTACTTTGAAGGTGGAAAGAAACAGGAAACAGGAAGTAGGAAGTAGGAAGTAGTGAAGGCATGAAAACAGAGAATAGAGCATGACTGCAGTTGTCAGGTTTCTCTTAATTAATCCAGCGCAATCTTCCATGCGAATCCTTCAGAAAGCAATGGCTGTAAGTTGTGGATGTTCATTACATGTTTGATGATTAATATTGATGACTTTTGACAGACATTTTTGTAGGTTTGTTCATGTATAATAACTTTGTGTGTGAGCCTATAAGATTACTTTGCTGTCATAATTCATACTTTGATATGTTGTCTTTGTTACTTACAGTGTTTATACTTGCCTGTTGTACACCTTATTTATCATAGTTAATCGCAGATATTACATTATTTACAATATTTACATATTTCTGTCATAGCAGTCTATTAAGCACATTTTTGTACTTTTCTTTCTAGTTTTACTCCGGTTCAATATGTCATCCTGACTCGATCTGCTGTTAAGAAGTCATTAAAGGAGCAAGGACGCTCACTTCCTGGCTCTTGAAAAGGAGTTTGGCTGGCTGTTTATTTATGTTAACACTTTGGAAGTAGAACACATAAAGAGAACAGTACACAAAGCGTGTTAAATGTAACACTTTTTCTGAGTTTATATAGTTCTCACGGATTCTGAGTTGAAATTAGACTTTGAAAAGTGTTAATATTTTAACTCTTTAATAGTGTTAAATATTGGACACGCTTGGTGTTGTTTTATGACACCACATAAGTGCACTTTTAACTCAAAATCGTGTTATTCCCTTTCACTGTGAGTGTTCATTTTTAACATATATTGTGTTACTTTGACACATTAAAGTGTATTTTTAACCCTAAAATCATGTTATTTCCGTTCACTCATGTGATAATTAACATTCATTGTTTTGTTTTACGATACATTAAAAGAGCACTCTGTCTTTAGCCGAACATACAAGACACAAAATCTGAAAATCAACTCAAACTGAAGTGAATCTAACTCAGGTGTTAACATGTAACAACGCTGGCAGAGCTTTTTGATCAATACGAGTGTTAAAAAAACTCCAAAATCAACACTCATCAACTCAAAATTATTAACACTGAAAAAACAACACTACAGATTTTTGCTGTGTAGGGTAGCCTCTGCCACCAGTATGAATGTGTGTGTGAAAGGGTGAATGAACGCAGTCTGTAGTGTAAAGCACTTTGAGTGGTCGCAAAGCGACTAGAAAAGCGCTATATAAGTGCAGGTCCATTTACCATTTACCATTTACACGACCACATGATCACATGACCACATGATCACATGGTCACATGATCACAGAGCTCTGATAGGAGCCTCCACAGTGTTTGAACCAGTCTGCTTCAGGCTCCAGATCTCTGATGATGTGTTGAGGTCATGCTTTTCCATGACTGCTTTGATTTAAGTTACTAAAATGCAGTTTAAGTTGGATAATTTTGGTTTTGCTAATTGAAGCTTGTGTTTTGTTGGAACTTTATGTAAACCAAATGGTTATGTATGTTTAAGTATTTATTACTTTAATCATTTACTAGGTTCATTTGAATGGCTTTGTCTGTTTGAAAGTAATGGTAACATTATTCTTTAGAAAAACTGTTTAGATGTTTATTGGGATTTTTCAAGACTAATGCCTGTCTTTTCTGTTTATCTTAAAGGTTATCAACCTGTTTCATCCCATTCTATAATAATATATTCTATAATAATAATTCTGTTTAAACCATCAAACCCAAAACCATCTTCAAGAAAATAAAAAAAGAATAATAAGTGGAATCGAGTTGTCCTTTGCATCCTTCAATGATTGTTCGAGCAGTTTTTCAACTTTGGGTCAGAAGCAGACAGGAGTTGACTCTGTGGATGAGATGAGACGTCTGGTTCAGATGGAAGGGAGAGAGAAGAGACTCTGAGTGGGGAACCTTCTCTCCATACGCTGATACAGATCATCCCCCCCATCAAACAGAGAGAGGGAACAGAAAAAAGAAAAGGGGGATTTGTGCGAGGGATTATATCATGAGTCAGAGGGAAGGCAATGAATCAGGTGTTTCAGCAGCTTGTTCAGAAGTGGGATGTGTTTGAGGTGTGGTCTCTGTTCTGTTCCTTGATAGATAAATTATATATCTGGAGCGCCTACCAATCCATAAACACTCAGATATGATGACTCAGTGATTTATGTCACTGTCTCAACACTGCAAAAAAAAAATGTGTCTAAAACCAGATAAAAACAGTAAATCTGAGGGAAATGATCTTGCTGCATGGACAGATAATTTACCTTGACAAGATTTCTGAAATTAAGATTATTTAATCGAGAAATAATCATGTTGAACACTTAAAATAATAAATGAACTCTTAAAACCAGATAAAGTAAAGCTGAGAGCAGTGATGAACTGGCCCGAGCAGAGTGACCAGGGGCCGGTATTTCAAAATTTGTAAGCCGGATCAGGATAATCCGGATAACGAAATCCTCCTTTTCTCAGTCATGGATCAAGGTGATCCTGCTGACTTTATCTGAGTATTTCAAAACATTGGCAGAGTGGATCACCGTGACGTCCATGTGGGCGGATCTGGATTTCCAAATCTTGTCGTGTCTCCGACTCTGGGATCGAAACATGGCGGACTACCTGACGAAAGGAGCAGTGAGCACCACTTTCACGTCAAAAGTGTAAGTTAACAGTCATCTAATGTGTAGCGGTTTTAAGACCATACGAACGCCAACCAACATATCATGCTAGCCAACTTCTTGAATTGTCACCTAATTAAAACCAGGCCGCAGCGATCTCTAATTGAGACGCGGCCGTGCTAACGGTAGCTAACTCCGCTTCATTGACTGGTGTGTTAAGTAGCTAGCGGGCTAGCGAGGTAGCTGCTTTGTTGATTAATTTTAGTCTATGGTTTAACTTATAAAGGAACTAATCGGACGTACATCATACCTTAACTCTTTAAACTAACACCAACTTGTTTAGAGTTTATTAGCGTTACATTATTGGCAACACGGCAGACTTAAAAAAAAAATCTGCTCCATGTGTACCGAGCAGGCTGCTGCAGTACTTAGGAAACGTTACACGGTATTAACTATACGGGTCATTCAGAAGTGTCAGAATGCTCCAGTAATGCTGGTGATGATGTCATGCTTTGTGTACATAAAGATATACTCATACACCTTCTCTTTCTTACTTTCAGAGTCACTCAGCCATGGACCTCTCAGCTATTAAGGACAACCGGGTCTCTATGAGTGATGGAAATCCTTGGAAACACTTTAATTGTATTGATCCATTCAATGTTATTGGATTCTGAATAAAGTTATTGAAACTGCTTGAAATTGTAATTGCATTACTTTCATGCTATATAGCTTGGTCAGTGACACAATAAGAAACATTTTTCATCCTAATTTGTCTCCCTTATATAGAAGACTCTCACTAAACATAATTATGGTCATTTATAGCAAAATATAATCTGATTTGATGAAGTAGAATAATCAGTTTGTACACAAACACCTTACTGCATGTTTTAAAAATCACATTCAAGCTATTTCCAGACATTTTAAAGGTACATTTTTAAGTTTGACAGAATTTGTCTTCAATAATCAGAAGCATGAAAATATACCTTGAAAGTGCTTCAATGTGCTGCATGATATATTTACAGCAATTTCAGAAAGTGGGGTCAAATATTTTACTATGCTTTAAATTTCTTTCAATTAGGCTACTTTAATTATTAAAAGTAAAACACTAACACTTGATTAAGTGAAATGAACATCTTGACTAAAAATATCTAGGAGAAGTGGAGCTGAGACTTTGTCAATCTAAGTGAAATCCACCTCTGAGGTGGATCAGGATGATCCTGAAATTTTGGTACCAAGTTGATCCAGATATCTGCCTTGAGTTTTGAAATACCCAAATCCAGCCTTTTATCTGGATTCAAGGGAGGATTGGATTACCGGAGCGGAATCCTGATCTTCAGGATCAGGGTTATCTGGATCCGTGTTTGAAATACCCAGTTTTCAGATCAGATCTAGATTTAATCCTATCCGACCAGGATAATCCTATCTGATCACTTCTTCTGATCACTTCTATCTGATCAAAATTTGTAAGCCGGATCAGGATAATCCGGATAACGAAATCCTCCTTTTCTCAGTCATGGATCAAGGTGATCCTGCTGACTTTATCTGAGTATTTCAAAACATTGGCAGAGTGGATCACCGTGACGTCCATGTGGGCGGATCTGGATTTCCAAATCTTGTCGTGTCTCCGACGCTGGGATCGAAACATGGCGGACTACCTGACGAAAGGAGCAGTGAGCACCACTTTCACGTCAAAAGTGTAAGTTAACAGTCATCTAATGTGTAGCGGTTTTAAGACCATACGAACGCCAACCAACATATCATGCTAGCCAACTTCTTGAATTGTCACCTAATTAAAACCAGGCCGCAGCGATCTCTAATTGAGACGCGGCCGTGCTAACGGTAGCTAACTCCGCTTCATTGACTTGTGTGTTAAGTAGCTAGCGGGCTAGCGAGGTAGCTGCTTTGTTGATTAATTTTAGTCTATGGTTTAACTTATAAAGGAACTAATCGGACGTACATCATACCTTAACTCTTTAAACTAACACCAACTTGTTTAGAGTTTATTAGCGTTACATTATTGGCAACACGGCAGACTTAAAAAAAAATCTGCTCCATGTGTACAGAGCAGGCTGCTGCAGTACTTAGGAAACGTAACGTTACACGGTATTAACTATACGGGTCATTCAGAAGTGTCAGAATGCTCCAGTAATGCTGGTGATGATGTCATGCTTTGTGTACGTAAAGATATACTCATACACCTTCTCTTTCTTACTTTCAGAGTCACTCACAGACATGGACCTCTCAGCTATTAAGGACAACCGGGTCTCTATGAGTGATGGAAATCCTTGGAAACACTTTAATTGTATTGATCCATTCAATGTTATTGGATTCTGAATAAAGTTATTGAAACTGCTTGAAATTGTAATTGCATTACTTTCATGCTATATAGCTTGGTCAGTGACACAATAAGAAACATTTTTCATCCTAATTTGTCTCCCTTATATAGAAGACTCTCACTAAACATAATTATGGTCATTTATAGCAAAATATAATCTGATTTGATGAAGTAGAATAATCAGTTTGTACACAAACACCTTACTGCATGTTTTAAAAATCACATTCAAGCTATTTCCAGACATTTTAAAGGTACATTTTTAAGTTTGACAGAATTTGTCTTCAATAATCAGAAGCATGAAAATATACCTTGAAAGTGCTTCAATGTGCTGCATGATATATTTACAGCAATTTCAGAAAGTGGGGTCAAATATTTTACTATGCTTTAAATTTCTTTCAATTAGGCTACTTTAATTATTAAAAGTAAAACACTAACACTTGATTCAGTGAAATGAACATCTTGACTAAAAATATCTAGGAGAAGTGGAGCTGAGACTTTGTCAATCTAAGTGAAATCCACCTCTGAGGTGGGATCAGGATGATCCTGAAATTTTGGTACCAAGTTGATCCAGATATCTGCCTTGAGTTTTGAAATACCCAAATCCAGCCTTTTATCTGGATTCAAGGGAGGATTGGATTACCGGAGCGGAATCCTGATCTTCAGGATCAGGGTTATCTGGATCCGTGTTTGAAATACCCAGTTTTCAGATCAGATCTAGATTTAATCCTATCCGACCAGGATAATCCTATCTGATCACTTTTGAAATACCGGCCCCTGATGATTATTTGGTTCTTACCAAGATAAAAAAAAAACTTCAGATTTAGAAGTGTTAGATCATTTATCTGGTTTTAACCCTTAATAGGACACTCATTGAAATACTTGCAAATTCCAAATTTCAACCCTAGAGAATATTGGAGGATATTACATACTGCCAGAATGTGTAAAAAAACAAAAACATACGGACCCGGGGGAGGGGGGTAATATTATAAGTGGCAAATCTACGAGAAAAAAATGCACAGATTTATGAGATTTAAAGTGGTGAATCTGGGAGAAAAGTTGCCTTTTCCCCACTTTTTTTCTCGTAAATCTGCGATTTTTTTTCTTGTAGATTTGCCACTTTAATCTAGTAAATTTGCAACTTTTTTCTCAAAATATTACCTGAAGTCACCAAATATAGTTCTTCGTCCGATAAAGGGTTAAGAGTTAATTTATTATTGTAAGTGTTCAACATGCTTATTTCCAGATTTAACAATCTTGATTTTAGAAATCTTGTCAAGGTAAATTATCTGTCCATGCAGCAAGATCATTTCCCTCAGATTTACTGTTTGATCTGGTTTTAGAAACACCTTTTTGCAGTGCAGCCTGCTTGTGCAGATGTGTAATGTGGTCTCTGGTCTGTATCTTGATAGATAAACTATATCTGGTTCCTACCAATCCATAAACAGTCAGATATGATGACTCAGTGATTTTTCTTCTGTAGACTGCCTCATGCCAGTGAGACTTGGTTCTTGTCCTCCTCGGCTCAGAAGCTCTGAAGCTTACTCACTAAACCGAAACAATATGTATTAATTCACATCTGAACACGGTCTCCAGCTGAAACTGAATCAGATCTTGCCAGCAGCACTGAGCTTTCTTTCTCCCCAGCAGCTCCCTCTGTTTATTTCTGTCTGTCATCCCTGCTGTTAGCATGCAGACCTTTACTGCCCTCACTATTTCTGCTGTCCTCTGATTCGCTTCTATTAACCCAGAGGTGGGAGAGAAGAAGCAAATAAAACAAGATCTAAAAAGAATCGATAAATGTTTCATCAGATTTAAAAGACGGCGTTAGCCTCAGTTTTATGGGTGCTACGCTACAGTTTCAGGGTGGCCAAGTCCTTGGGTTTAAAAGAAAGGTTTATGGTGCTGTAAACATAGCCCAATTCTCTTTTCCATTTCGACCACATAAAGTCGTGACAGATGAGTAAATCTACACGGGAGAGGAGAAGCTCATTGCCTCTGCAGGTTTCTCTCCACTTTCTCTTTCTCTTCAGTCAAGAGCAGATGAAGGGCGAATGGATCAGGTTTTGTTCTGAGCTTTGAGCTAATTGTGAGTTGTAACAAAAAAGAACCATATCTATAGAAATGTTATCTAGAAATGTGCTAAATACACAATGAACCCTACAATCATTGCCCCTTTATCAACCAATAAGACTTCCGCCTATTTAATAATCCATATTTTAGGATATGAATGAATGAAACAGAACATTTACTATGAAAACTTCTCAGTGACCCCAGTGTGATCAATAGGTTTAGGTTTTATTTTACAAACTCACAAAGTGACATCACTTTTCCAAAGGACAATGATGAAAGGTAAAAACGTTGATCTGCTTGAAATTTCATAATAGTGCTATTGTAATGACATTTTGTGATTAAATTTCAATCAATGTCTCAAATGGAATGTAAAAGTTGAACTATCCAGCAGCTGTAAAGGACATTTAAAAGAGAAACATTAACATCATCAGCTGCTAGTACATTGACCACCACCATGTAGAGGCTTGTTCAGATAAAGATGTGCTTTAACTTCCATGTACAGACACTCAAACATTTTGTTTTTAGTGACTCATTTCTACAACCATTCCAAAGTGAACAGGAAGTGGAATAATGTCCCACTGGCACATGGAAGACAAACTGTTTTTCTGAGAGAAAGTATTCTGGCCCAACTGCAGTAACTAGCAAAAGGTAAAACTGAGAAAAACTGCTTTAAAGTTGTTTTTTAACGTTTAACTGACCAGCTGAATTAGTTATAGGTAGGTCAGTGATATGACACTTATTTCTACATGTAATGATGATGATGTCATTTTTACACTCTAAAATCATGATGATTTATTTGACCTTTGACCCCAAAAACGTAAAATGTAAAAGGTTCTTTACTAATAGTGATGATAAACAGAGTTCAGTAACTACAGTGTTGTTGTCGTCTTTCAGCTTTTATATTTTGTTTTCAGTGAATAAACATTTTCAGATTGATTTTGTTATGAATGTATTTAATATTTTAGTCTTAATATAATTTTTATCTCACTTTTTTACTTCATCACTATCTATATGATAATTTCCCTTTCAAATAAACTTATATTTCTATTATTTTTATGTTTAAATAAGTTTATATATCCAAAGCAGACAGTGGTAAGTGCAATTACTGCTTGGTTTTGAGTTGGATTTTTAGTTTTTATATAATAATTTCTCTAAAATAAAGCAAAATAAAGATAAAGATAAGACAGCCATCAAAGAGTTCATCTTTAGTTAGTGTATCAGTCTTTGTTAGTGAAATTGTAAAAGGACTTATGAAGCTTATTAAACTCTATCAGCTCTGATAGAAGCACACAGCATGTCAAGTTAATGGCAAAAAATTATATATCTATATTTCCTGAGACTTGGTATTTATGTTTTTTATGTTTAAAATGCAGAGCTAATGTTTGCCTTTAATTCAGCAGCTGTTCTTCACTGCTACGCAAAGTACAGATGAAACCATATTTCTTTCTAATGTATGCCCTTTTAGAAGAATTTACAGGCACTTGAGGCAGCTCTCATAAACAAAAGAAGCCTCTCCCTGGTCCCCCCGGACCACAGGAGCTGCTGAGTGTAGAGTTAAATTTAGGTCAGCACTTTATTAAGTGTAACAGATGCCTCGGTCGGTCAACCCCGTGGTTGGGGAATTGCATTTGCGGTCTGCTCTGACAGAATGGCAGACGGTTATGATAAGAGAGGCAGGATGAATCCATTTAACCTCCAACCAGTGGAGTGGGCCGCCAGCCAGGCCAGAGCTATCCTCAGCAGGCAGACAGAGTAACAGGTGGTGGAGTCCAGTTCTCCCAGGACAGTGAATGCACCATTCTCCAACTCATCACCCCAATTTCTACATCATTAACCTCACTCAACAACTGCAGAGCTACTAGAAGCTCAGGAAGAGGAGCAGCAACACAACAAGGTCTATCCATTTAAACCCAACAGCTTCATTACTGCACTGTATCTTAATAATATGGATGTAGTAATTTGCTGGAAAATTACACTGAATTGCATTGAATTTGTTTTTTTTGTTTTTTTTTGCACAGGAGTGAAGCTTGTTTTGGTAAAAGACGAGTCAACAAAACACAAGTGGATGATATATTAGTCTGACATCATTTAAAGGTAACATGCAAGCTGCAGTAACGGTTAATCATAATAATATATACATACATGGATGTCTGTATGTATATGTACATATACATGTATATGTACAGATATATGTACAGATATATGTATATGTATGTGTGTATGTATATGTACATATACATGTATATGTACAGATATAAGTATATGTGTGTATATGTACATATGTGTGTATATGTGTGAATATGTACATGTATGTGTGTGTATATGTATATGTACATATATATCCATGTGTGTATATGTATATGTGTGTGTATATGTATGTGTGTATACATAGATACATACATACGTGTGTGTGTGTGTGTGTGTGTAGGTATTTATAGGCTACAGACGCTGTAATACACTGATAAACATATAATTTCCAGTGAGCCTGGCAGATTGTTCCAGAGTGGAGAATGAAGGCAATTAACAAAACATATTTCACAAGGCTCAATTAAATATGTTGATTAAAGAGTTGTTATTTTTATAGGTCCATTGATAACAGCTCATGAGGCTGGATCAATCTCATCCATATTGTCAACGTGTTTACATCCTGCTTTGTGTATGATAATAAACACTAGAACCTCTTCTAGAAGAGTTCCTACAAACACTGCAGGGGTCATTGTTCACAAGTACACTAATAATACATTTGGTTGAAAAAGTTACTTGCTATAATCATAATTAAACAACATATTACACCATAAAGCTGGGTTAGGCCTCTTTATTAATCTAAACCTGTTTGGAAATGGCAATAGCCAACTACTATTTCTTAATTCTTTAATTTTGCATTTCATTTTCATTTCATTTTGCATAGACAATCAAAAAAAGGATGTCAGCATATTTCCAATATTATTGAGTGTGTAGTGTAAATGTACTACCTCTCTTGAGTGAGAAAATGAATTAAAGGGCACATGGATGTTCCTTTTAGTTTTCTTTATAATCAGGCATCAGAATAAATTTAGGGGCGGCTGTGGCTCAGTTGGTAGAGTTGGTTGGCTCTACCAACCGAAGGGTTGGCGGTTCTATCCCTGACCGTCACAGCCTTCATGTTGAAGTATCCTTGAGCAAGATACTGAACCCCAAACTGCTCCTGATGCTGCGTTCATCATTGTGTGAATGAATTCCTGCTGGTGGCAGGTGGCAGCGTTCAGGGTAGCCTCTGCCACCAGTATGAATGTGTGTGTGAACGGGTGAATGAGTCAGTCTGTAGTGTAAAGCGCTTTGAGTGGTTGCAAAGCGACTAGAAAAGCGATATATAAGTGCAGGAACATTTACCATTTACCATTTACAATACACACTGCCCAGGTACAGCGGAGGAGACCTTAGTCAGTTTTAAGGCTGCTGAAAAAAGGTGTCCAGGTCCCATGAAGCCCTTGTTCTCTCTCCTTTTCTGTCTGTGTTTGGGCGTTTTTAAGTAATTCTGTAAACCATAATAGTAACAACCCACATCTTCAACATTCTGGTGAACGTGCATGCTGCTAAGTCTACTTTTCACCTTAAAAGGATACAACTAATGTCGTTTCTATTTTTTCTTCCACAGCTTCTACTGTCTGTCAAATCCCAGGTCCTACTGTATGTTTATTCTGGTTTAAACCAGTTGTTACAGTTCTGTTCTGAACAAAAGGTCAGACTGGGGCCCTTTACTACAAGTGCTTGTTAGTATTTTCATTCTATAGTTGCAAACCTGTAATTTTTTCAGGCTGTAATTTCCAAGCAAGACTGTTACAGGGAATATTTTGTCCCACAGAGCCATCTTTTTCCTGCGAGGTATTTATTCCCGTTAATCTCTGCCTGCCTGCAGGATGTCCTGTTGTGAGGTATTCATGTGACCAGCTGGAACCACCAGATGTGTCAATGGATTCCTACACTGAGCGATTGACTGCTGTTCAGATTCATAAGCAGGGCGATTGACTGCGGCTTGGATTCATAAGCTGTGTGATTGACTGCTGTTGGCACAATACCTGCCAGCGGCGCAAGTGGTGGCTGACAAACGACAGAGTTGAGTTGGCGGCGAGGGAAATTACCTCGGCTCTCTGCGAAGCCACCCGGCAATCATCCCACATCCCTGTGTCTTTCTCAGTGTCTTTTTACTGCCACACTCAATCACTGCCAAACAGATAATACAGCCACAGCTCCAACAAACACATTTGTACCACACACAGTGTCGCCTCCCTGGTGCATATACATAGGACAATCAAGACACCTAGATGATTATGAACATCTGTAAGCTTCTCGCAGTAACAACCGACATGCCATTAAATATAGCAAAATTAATGTGACATCAGAAAATGAAGGAAAAAATGATCATGAATTACCATCCTCTGCTTTCTGTCTCAATTTAATTGTCTTTGGAAACCTAATCTCTGAGTGCTGACTGCTTAAGTCAATTTGTATTATGTTTTAATTGACTATACAGCAGTCAGGTGGCAGCCATTATGAGGAGTGGGAGAGAAAAACACCACATTATGCTGCATTACAGTCAATTAATTGAAAAAGTCCCCTTTTAGGGGCTGCACTCCCTCACTGCCACTGCTCTTTCCCTGTAATTATTTTATACACTTGCACTTGTGCAGTATCTCTGCAAATAAATGTTTTATAATGGCAAGGCCGCAAAGAATGGGGACGCAGTGTTCTCAGTGAGAAAATGTAATCATAGAGTAAACTTTGACTCTGATTAATGGCTTTTGTTCATTGTAGCTCAACACAGTCTGACGAGGCTTCTTTGTATAAGGCTGCTCTTTCAAGTCTGTGCATAAATACTGAAGTGGCAAGAAGAATGCAGCTCCATGTGCCCATGGTTATTGAAGGAGCAAGAAGAAAGCAGCTCCATGTGGCCATGGTTGATAGATAGACAGAGGATTTCAATGGTGTTTGATTAAGTTTGGCATTAAAGTGACAATCTAGAGACAGAACACATTTCATAATTGTTGGAAAGAGATAATTTGTTCATTAAATGATTAGTCAAAGCTCTGCTGGTGGCTGGGGTCAAGTACACATTTCCCTGAAACACAGTTTCACCTTCAGTCTAATGCTTTTACACAACAAAACACAGCAACAGAGATTAACAGGTAAATGTCCTTCTCATATAGTAATATGTAAATCAAGTGACCGCCAGTTGCGTACCGTAGCCGTAGACACGCCTGGCTCAGACAGTCGGCACTATGGACGTTTGTTGGCCTCTTTATACAAAAGACAATGCATTTAAATGACCAAATCAATGTTCAGTTTAGTCATGCAAAATCATTGTGCAATTGGCAATTTAATATGCAAAGTGAAAATGCAATCCTCTATTCAGCTGAATACCAGCATTTATAAAAAAAGAATGGCCAGTCTGAGGGTCCTGACGGTATTGCTGTGCTCAAAGGTCCAAAAAATGTCTTTTCCTAAAAACTTTTCTTTGACCTCAATGGAAAAACACGAGGTCAAGAAAAGATTTGAGGAAAGGACTTAAGCATAGGAGAACTGCTGTGATCAGAAAATACGGTTAGAGTGTAATAATGCAGATGTTACTGACATAACTGATGTAAAAAGTGGATCTTAGTAAAGACTAAGAAGTTGTGATTAGGAGTTGTTCCCCATATTGTAATTTATATTGGTTTTGCTGCTTTCTCTGTTGAGGAAGTAGTTTTGAGTTTGTTGCCTTTGTACCCCTTTTTTTTTTGTTATTAATAAATCATTCACTTTTGTATTTTACTCAGTTTACCTGTTTTATTCCCTTTCTACCCTGGGAAAGTGTTGCGTCCCCTGTTTCTAGGTCCATTTATGTTATTAACCCAAACAAAGAAGTTCAAGTATCTGAGGGTCTTGATGAGTGAGGGTGGGATGGAGGGTGAGATGAGCAGGCGCTTTGATGCGCCATCATTAGTGTTGTAGGCATTAATTTACCAGTCCATCTACATTCCAACCCTCACATAAGGTCAATGAACTTTGGGTAGTGACGTCAAGAATGAGTTCCTGCATACAAGCAGCCGCAATTATGTGTCTTAGTGCCTGGAACGCCTCCCGTTAGAGGAGTTCCAGGTCCAACTGGTAGGAGGAAGACCCAGAACACGGTGGAGGGATTATATCTCTCTCCTGGCCTGGGAACGCCTCGGGGTCCAGGAGGAGCTGGACGTTGTGGCTGGGAGAGGGACGTCTTAGCCTGCTGCCCCCGCGACCCGGCCCCGGATAAGCGGAGGAAAATGGATGGATGGATGGATGGATGATAAATTTACATCATGATAAATTAACCAAAAACACCAATATAAATCTTCTAATACAATAATGTCCAATTCAGAGGAAAATATGTATTTGCTGTTACAGTTAAGTATAATATTATAAATTCTGAAATATGAGATGTGAAACTATATAATAATTTGAAGAATTTAGTTTTCCTTGGTCATTGCTGTGATCTTAAATAGATTCCTGGTTAATTTAACGATTATCTTAAATATCCGCCCAGTCCATAATGCACCACCTAAGGTTAAGGCTGATGATGGTCCACTCTTCAGTGCAGTGAAGAAGAATAACATAATGGATTGTCCATTACATTACCATTCATCCCAAGACAATTTGACTAATGACTTCGTTTTGATGGTAAAACATGGTGAGCTTTGGGACTGCAGCCTTTCAGGGCTGGCTGTGGCTGCTTATTGTTTCACTTTTTAATGAGGCTCCCTTGAGGCCTTCTCATTAAAAGAGTTGTCAGTGGCTGTAATCTAATCGTGACCCATAAACCCATAACGCACTGTTACGACCTTAACTGTTGTTGTACTATAATATGATGTAAATGAAAATACAGCATGGAATAATGTTGAGAATCTCAGAACAGCATATGCCAGTTTTTGTCCTCCCTGGTAATCGTAGTCATCTTTTTTCTCCTATCTTGCATTTTCCTAAACCTCTATTACAAAACCATGAACACTGGATCAATATGATAAAGTCTTTTCTTTTTTGCTCGGCTGGTTGTGGCAGGCAATTAAATTGAGTTACTATAACTGCAGAAGCCTGCCACTGATACAAAGCAGGATACCTTGCAGCAATCTCTACACAAGAAGTATGTAAGGCATCAAGCATCACATGCAGTGGTTCAGGCTACATTAGCATTTAGGATTCTATGCTGCAACATGTGCTTTTCACTTGAATTTATTTTAAACATTATTCTACAATATTCAAAAAGGGGAAATGAGAATATTCAAATCGCAAACTAAGAACCCAATACCGACCAAACTAACAAATATCCAAATAGTGGAATATCAGGGTCCAACTCTATATAGTATTTAGTTTGTTTCGCTTTATTAGATATAGTCTAAAAAGTATGTAAATCTCTTTAATACATGACTTTGACATGTAGGCTGCCATGGTCAGGCATCGAACCACCAACCTTCCCATCAATGGGTGACCACCAGTTTATTGAACAATGGAGAAACATCAAAGAGCAGGCAGTGGAGAAGCAGGGAGCTCACTGGCTCACAGAATATTCACCAGGGAGACACGAGAGGTTAGCACATGGACGGATTCAGCAGGTCACAAGGAACAAAAGGCACAGCTGAGTATAAATCCACAACAAAACATGAGAAGAAAAAGGTTTTTCAACACTACTGAACATGATGGAATTATCTGGCGTGGAGTGGAGTGGAGTCTCTAACAGGCTTTTATGGAGGTTGATGGGATGATGAGGAGCCACGCCCCCTGAATGTGCTATCAAGAGGAGGGTAACAGAAAAGGGAGGAAAAGGGAAAAGCAGAAAGAAACACACAAAAAATGTTTTTGAAAAAAACCCTCACAGCAATACTGTTAAAGTAAAAAAGAACCTCATGCCATGGTGCCAAAACATACTTTGAACTCTGTGTCCTTGCTCTTACAACCAGGCATGGAAATAATACTATTACTCAAGTTAAATACTGTGACTTTAAAGATGATCTAGTCAACTAAAAATTAACATTACTTGTGTAAAAATGTACTCAGATTAAATCTTAAAAGTAATGTACTCATAGCTTGCTGGATTATATTTTAATGAAATTCTTTACAAATTTGCTTTAACTGCTTTAATTAAAGCAGTTTGAACTACTTATTTAATAGATGTTATTAAAATTGGAAAAGGGCAAAATAAAATTTGTTTTAGTTATTATATTGAGAATAAACTGTCTTATTGCCTCTGTTTGCTGGGTACATGACTGCCAACAAACCAGAAAAACACACACTCGGGTCATGTACTATGCTGCCCTACAAAGTCTAACTGCAGTAACTACATTTTTGGTCAAAATTGAGTTATAACTAAAAATGAACTCCTTGATGTCTGTTTTATCTTGTGACAAAGTTTTAGATTTCAATTTTGCTTTATTTCAGAGAAATAATTATATAAATACCACAAAATCCAACTCAAAATATAGCAGTAAATGCACTTACCACGTTCTGCTTTGGATATATTTACTAATTTAAACATAAAAATAATATAAATCATAAGTTTATTTGAAAGGGAAATTATTATCTAGATAGTGATGAAGTAAAAAGTTGAGATAAAATGATATTAAGACTAAAATATAACATATTTTATAGTTTTAAGTCTAAAATACGCAAGTCTTTCAATAGAGTTGTTAAACACTTTTAAATAGACTTATAATAAAATCAATTTCAAAATGCTTATTCACTGAAAACAAAATATAAAAGCTGAAAGAAGACAGAAACATTATAGTAGTATTGTGCACTCTGTTTATCATCACTATTAGAACCTTTACAGCAAAGCAGTAAGTATGTTTTTTGGGGTCAAAGGTCAAATAGATCATCATGATTTTTTAGCATAAATATGACATCATCAACACATGTAGAAATAAGTGTCATATCACTGACCTACCTATAACTAATTTGGCTGGCCAGTTAAACTTGTTTAAAAAACTTTAAAGCAGTTTTCCTCAGTTTTACCTTTTGCTGGTTGCTGCAGTTAGACTCTGTAGGCAGGAAGTGTTTCTGCAGACTGAGGTTCAGTCCTGAACAGTGGGCTGTTGATGCCATTAGGCTCGGTTCAGTGGAAGGTGGAGGTGGCATACAGTCCTCCTCCTAATGGTCTCATAAACAATCATTATAATTGGGTTTGGGTTTTCAAGGAGGGACATTACATTTCCAAATGTTTTAGTAGTGAAGACCCATTAAATATAGGGAAAAGACAATTCTGCCCCCTTATTTATAATTAAGTATAGCTCCAGATCTAATGGAATTTTATAATAATGATTTTCACAACCATTACAATGAGAGAAGCACAAAATCGGTGCCAGGAGAAGAAGAAAAAAGTTATTGTTGAATTTTTGTTGTTTTGAATTATTATAAAATATCCAATAATAATAATAATATCCAATACTATACACATAAAAATCAATGCACCATGCCCATGTTTCTTATTGCCTGCAAGTGAGTTGTAAGTGTTTGAAAGAGTTGACTCACTCTACAGTCAAACATGGTCAAGGTAGAATGACAAATAAATGCAGTTAAAACACATTGTGTTGGGTTAACATAGTCTTCCTGCATACCAGCATGGGTGTGTATATATATATATATATATATATATATATATATATATATATATATGTATATCTACTGCCCTACAAAGCCTAACTGCAGTAACTACAAATTGAGTTATAACTAAAAATGAACTCCATAATGTCTGTTTTATCTTGTGACATTTAGATTTCAATTTTGCTTTATTTCAGAGAAATTATACAAAAATTGCAGAAATTACAGAATCTAACTCAAAACCATAGCAAACTGCAATAAGTACACTTTAACTGTGATACAGTGTAGCTTTGTATTTCTTCATTGTGTTGAATAGTGAAGACAAGAATAGAAATGATATGTTTATTTGATAGGGAAATTATTATCCAGATAGTGATTAAGTAAAAAAGTGAGATAACATAGACTTAACATAATAAAGTAATATTATATTTTAGTCTTAATATAACACACAAATATTTGAATAGAGTTGTTAAACACTTTTAAATACACTTCTAACAAAATCAAATTGAGAATGTTTATTCACTGAAAACTAAATATAAAAGCTGAAAGAAGACAACAACATTGTAGTTTCTACTGTAAAAGGTTCTAATAGTAATGATAAACAGAGTACAGTAACTACATTTTGTGCATGAAAATTACATCATCAATATAATACATGTAGAAATAAGTGTCTTATCACTGACCTATAACTCGTTTTGCTTGCTATTAAAAAAACGTTAAAAAACTTTAAAGCAGTTTTTCTCAGTTTTACCATTTGCGTAGTTACTGCAATTAGGCTTTATATGGCAGTATAATGTACACACCAACATAATATATTTTATGAATATTCACCCCGTTACCTTGAACACCTGATGAAAAATGTATTTTCCATGAATAGCATTAGAGCGGTCAGCTTAAAATGTCTATTTGGGGGCAGACACTGTTACTCGGACAGACAAAATGAGAACACACACACATTAATGTATACAAACTTGAAGGAATCAAAAATATGAAAAGAATCAGTCAACCCATCACTACTGCACAGTGAAGACTGGCACCCCACAGTGGTTTCAACCACTTCTACAGGAACAAGTATGGAATTTAAAGATTAATATCTTTAAGATTTAAGATTAAGATTAATTACTCTATTAATCCCACAACAGTGAATTCAACCTCTGCATTAAACCATCCTTTTTTACACACCATGCAAGGAGCGGTTGGCAGCACATTACTGCACCGCTGTATGTTTTACATCTGACTGAGCGTGTGTAGGTTCCACTTCCAGAGAGCTGCCATCTTTATACACAGACTATGCTGTGTTTCATGTCTAAATTATTATTTTATTAATCCATAGCAGGCTGAGGTATGTCCCCTAAATGTTTCAATGTAACCTGGTTACTGAACTAAAAATAATGCCAGTGTCATGGAATATCACTGAAATGAAAATACACCAACAAATAAAAAGCATTTTGTTACTGAAAGAACAAAGGAGGCAGCAATCAGCTGCAGCAAACAGCTTGTAATAAATAAAACCTTTATTATAAAGGTGCAGGTAAAGTACTTGTAAATTGGTCCTCTTCAGGTTGAGGGGTAGTTATCATACTGCCTAAACACATGTGACACATAACAGATCACATCTCCATGCTGAGTTCTGCTCCGCTGCTTTCATGACACTAAGTAGCACCCAAATTCAGCCAGGATCAGTGAAATATTCAGGTTTAATCCACTTTGTGGCTTTTACTTGCTAAATTGCGGAGATTCAACTTCAAAAGCATGTATTTTCTTCCATTTCCACAAAAATGTGGAAGAGTGCTGAAGCCTTAGCCGCATCCATGTGGTGAACTGGTTTTGAAATTGCGGCGCTAAATTTAAGCAGGACGTCCAATTATGCAATTGCAATTGACAGCTGAACACTTGAAAGACTGTTCCATTTGTGCATTACACTAGTGATAGGAAAGACTCTGGTCTTATGGAGGACCTGATTCCAGAGGAAGGATCCTACGGAGGAAGGATCCTTGACTTTGGGATACAGCGAGAGTTTACACAAGTTGTAAAAAGTAACCTGCTTAATTTCATCTTGCGTCCTATAATGATGTTTTATGTATTCTACCGCTTATTTGTCGAGACTCATGAGGCAGCATCAAGTTCCTCAGCTGTTGATTGGCTGGGGCAGATCCACAACAACAACACAGGTTAATCAATGGGTTTGAATGAGGGAGACTGTTCTCTCTCTCTTGCTGTCCTGTCGTCTCTCGGAGTGGAAGACTGGGAACGGGCTCATGAAATGAATGTGTACAGAACTGTCATTAAGTCAATGCGCTTTACTAAACCTAACATTAGAGTCAGTGAGTTGCTAATGTAAATTAAACCCTTGCTTCAGTGTCACGCTGGTGGACTCTGGTCTTGTCTAGTTGAAGCTAATGGTTTACCTGCTGAAGCAGGACGCATCGCACCATTGATGGTCTTGCAAAACCCAGATGACTTGGAGTGATGAGGGAGCGAGAGAGTTTCCTTGACCACATAAACAGACTTTGAGACAGTGTGTAACGGGTATTGTGCGAACCCAAACGCAGTACAAACAAGGCCCAGAAACGAAGGTCAGTTAATGGTTTTATTAACTGCAATCCGGCAAACACACAGTTCAATGGCTTGGCAGGTGGCTTGGTCAGGACAGGCAAAAGTTCGTAAACCAGAAGGCAGGCAGTCCAGGCGAACAATCCGAAGGGGGGCAGGCAGAGCTCGTAGTCAGGAACAAAGGGTAGAGGTAATTTAGAGGTGTAATGTAGAGGTAGGTTACCAGGCGGCAGGCAGAACAGGCAGGTCGCAGTCAGGCAGGGTCGGAACCGGGAAGACAGGCAGATGAACGCTGGAAAGTCTCGCATGGCAAAGAACAATCTGGCACTGAGTGAGTGTGAGGCTGGAGAATATATACTGAGCAGGCAGGAGGGGCTGATTGGTGAGTGAGGGCAGGTGTGTGATTAGTGAGTATGAGCAGGTGTGTGTGATCAGTGACTGAGAGTGGGTGTGGTAATCAGTCAATGGGTGCGGTGAGAGTAGAGCAGTGGAAAATTACTGAGTCCATGGGGAAAGGCTGGAGCAGACTATGACACAGTGAGTGAGTATCACAGTTTTCCTGGAAGGAATCTCTCTATATATCACAATAGTCTCTATCAGGCCTGCAATTGGGGTTCATTTTCATGACTTTGTTTGGTTAAGAGTTGTGGACCCACAACTATTATGGTTTTTGTTGTTATGATGTTTCATTAAAATGCGAAAAAGTATTGAAAGTGAAAGTATTAGTGTGTCTTAGTGCTTTAATTCTTTTACTTGAAGATTACTTGAAGGTAACAGTGTTTAGGTGCTGAGTTGAAGAGGTGTTTTTGTGGTTGTCGGCTGGTACAAAAATGAAGATGAGTCAGTCATCATGGGGAATGTCAACTCTCTGCCCAACAAGATGATGAACTGGAGATACTGGTGAAGACTCAGAAGGAATACCGTGAGTGCAGTCTCTTGTGTTTTACGGAAACGTGGTGAATCAAAACATCTCAGACTCAACGTGGATCTACCTGGTTTCACTCTCATAGGATGAGACAGAGATGCTAAAGCTAGTGGCAAGAGGAAAGGTGGGTTTGGCTTCATTAGTGAACCAGAGATGGTGCAGTCCTGCTCATGTTACTGTCAAGGAGAAGACGTGCTGTCCAGACATTGAATTATTGGCAGTTAATATGAGAACATATTATGTACCAAGAGAATTCAGACATATCATTGTTCCATGTGAAATTCTACATGACCTTGTTGTTAAGATACAGATTAAACATCCTGTATGCTAATGTCAAAGAAGCCTACAGAGCTACTGCCTTACCACCAATTGGCAGGTCAGATCACAACTTAGTTCTTCTAAAGACTTGTTACAAACCCTGTGTGTGGAGGCAGCCTCCAACGAAACTCAGTCAGGAAATGGACACCAGAGGCTACTGAGGCTCTAAAGGATTGCTTTGAATGTTCAGACTGGAATGTGCTGCTGGAAACAGAGAACAGTGTGGACATTGACAGACAGGTTGACTGCTTTACTGATTATATCAACTTCTGTAGAGACCATAGACTGTATAAAATAATGGACGTAGTCACCGTGATTGAAGCATCAGTTCAGCATTCCACTGGTCTCCATCTTGTTTGTGATACGGGGAGCAGACCATATCTGGACTGTGGAGGAGGAGAGGGATCTGATCACTGACTACAGCCTCTCTACACCTCAACCTGACTGAGAGAAGCTGCTGATAATTACTGTTAGCATTAGCTGGAGCATTAACTGGGATGGTAGTTTTGGCTAGCAAAAAAACAAAAACAAAATGTTTGTTACTGACCTCAGAAAACTGAGCAGCGACTCCTTGGAGTGTCTGTTAGTCCAACCAAACACTGAACAAGACATTTACTGAACAAAACGTTCAAATAAACTGTCATTGAGTGAAAATACAGTGAAAGGCTCAAAGTTATGAGACCAAACCGCTAAACGTCCTCTTTTATATCTATATAACGTTATATATAACTTTATTGACACGTTGCCGTGGATACGCATTGTTCTGCTTCTCTCCTGATGACGGCTCGCCTTGTTAGTGACCTGTCAATCAAAGGTAGCCCCGCCCCAAATCATAAGATTCTTTATCTTCTATTTTCTTCTAAATGGGACCATTATTAGAACTATTGACATCAGATTGTCTTGAAGAAGATTTTTTACTAGTGATTGAGACCATAGTGTTGTCCTGAAAGAAATGTTTTGAGGTAATAAATCAAGTGAGATGTTTTCTCATTTTGCACTGAAATAATGGACAGATTTTTTAGCAGCCAAACTTAGCGCCCCCTGCTGGAATTTTAGTTAGAATGCAGCTTAAGGCACATCCTGGTTGGCCTCCCTGCTCAGACACGGAGGTTGCCGCCTGGACTGTATTCAAGCATAGGCCTAACAAATAATCATTCCACTACAAAGACAGTTCCCATTCCCTTTGTACACTGTACAATCTCTCAAATTGTATGTGTGCGTGTGTGCGTGTGTGTGTGTGTGTGTGTGTGTGTGTGTGTGTGTGTGTGAGTGAGTGAAAGGTGTTTGCATCTGTAAGAGCCTGTTCAATTAAATGAATCTTCTGGTGTGTGTCTGTGTAATGTCCCATGGTCTCCATTAAAAGGCCTGATAAGCCACACTGTTAGTACATAACAAGATGTATTTTTAAAGAGCTGCAGTGTTTGAATATGTTGCAGGAAATGTTACTGTCACTTCCAATCCTGCATTATTCCGTCTCGAAGCCCCACTGCACCTTGCAGACAACTGTGCTAACCAGAGTCTTTAATTATTGAGGCAGGTTAGTGTTTTAATGGAGAGTACGTGCCTGTTTGTGTAGATGTTTACCTCTATATGTGTATTTGTCACTTGTCTCTGTTTTTATTTGTTTTCACATCTTGCATATTACTCTCACAATGTAGAATATGATTGCAGCAACTGTTTATTTTTTGTATATTTTATTAAAATGCCATATAAGTGGTGAAATTGATCTTTTAAATTGCAAAAGTATTTCTAAAACATTAAAAATGCATTAGTCATTTGTGTTAACACATTAAAAAATAAAGTTGAAAAAAATTCAATGTGTGACCACATATGTCAGACCAACATCATAATCAAACAATATTAAAAATTAGCATGCTTACCAGCTAGTGTTTGCCCCTTTTCTTGGAAGCCGACAAAGTCAAAGTTACTTTATTGGTCCCTCCAAAGACAAATTTGTCTTGGATAATACGGAAAAACAATCAAAACAGTAAAGGTACATTAAACATTTGAGCTAGTCAAAATAAGCACCCATGTGCTTCTGCAAAAAGCGACCCTACATACATTCTTATGTGTTACCTTACATGCTTTGCAAATACTCATTCATACTTTCATAAACATCCATGCATTCAACAACCACCTCTTCCCTGCTCCAGCTCCAGCTGCTGCCATCCACAAGCATTAAAGACTTTGTTTCTGCAACTATTTCCTATATCTTGGTCCTGTTGTCTGCATGGTAGGTCCAGCTCTCTTCAACCATGACAGTATATATACGTTCATTTATCCATGGAACCCTACCCATGCATACTGTAATGTTTCCTTACTTCTGTTTAACATTAATAATCATTCTCCAGTCGGACAGTCATTACCATGCTTGTTTATTCGCGTCTCCCCCGCTCACACACATCTCACGTCCTCTGACGTCATCACGTATACATCTGTGCTCCCAGACACTACACATACAATCCTAAATAAATGTTCATTCATTGCTCCAGTTATACCCATGCATTCAGCCTACTTTCCTTCCTACATTCATAATACTGTATATGTTCACCGTTTCTCATTGACGGAGGGATAAATAAATGTTTATACCTGTTGTATTTGCACAGAGGAACCCTCCACCTCCTACCTGAATTAAACAGCATATATTCAGAAGACTGATAGCTGTCAGATAGAATACCTGCCTTTCTTATTGTTGCCTGATTAAAGAGCTCCTGCACTGCAAAGAAGGTGTCTAAAACCAGATAAAAACAGTAAATCTGAGGGAAATGATCTTGCTGCATGGACAGATAATTTACCTTGACAAGATTTATTAAATCTAGAAATAAGCATGTTGAACGCTTAAAATAAGAAATTAACTCTTAAAACAAGATACATTATCTAACAGTTCTAAATCTAAAGTTTTTTTTATCTTGGTAAGATACAAATAATTCACAGGTCACTCTGCTCGGGCCAGTTCATCACTGCTGGCAGCTTTAAATGATCTTGTTTCAAGAGTTTTTGTGTTGGTGCTGCTGAAGAGAGTGAAGGGGTTAACACCCCAGCAGACTTCTTCTCCCCTGTGGTGACCGACTACGGTCTGGCAGCTGACCAGGAACCGGTTACCGGTTAGTCCATGCGTTTAATCTCCTGCAGCCACAGACTCCGCCGATTGCTCTGAAATGGTCGTGATCCTGTGGATCCTATAAAACTTTAGTCTACCGGTGGAAGAACCAAATACAACAAGCAGACATGTCGGGAACAGTTTGTAATGCTTCTCTGTCAGTCAGAACGCTTAGAGAACAACAACACTCCTGATGCCAGATAAACGGGCATACGTTCTACTACGCTCTACGTCATCATTGTGTACAAACAGTTACAAACAGTAAAGGGTCTTTATAGTCTGGTTGTTTCCCCATAAGCATTTTAACAACTATTTATTCAACCATGTTATGGAAAAACATTTTTTTAATTGCTTTAGAATCTCCTTTAATAAAGCACATTTTGTATCAAACATAAATTCACTTAATCTCAAAGCAACATTCATTACCATCATTTTTTAAAAATAGTTTTAACAATAAACCCCTCCACCCAACATAAACATAGAACAATACGACATACATGGTCAAAACATTTTTAAAATATCAATAAGTATTTATTGATATGACTAGTGTCTGAGTGGAACTGTTTTTCCTACAGCAGCGCTATGTAATGGTCTGCTTGTCTTATGTGTGCACTTCCTGTTTCATTTTGTAGTTTTGGGTATGTTGTGTCTCGTTTTACTTCCTGTTTTCTCCCCACACTTTTGTCTCATTTGTAATGAAGCTTCCCCTTATTTTCCTCCTCAGATTGTCTTTGTCTCCTGTGGGCACATGTCTGTGTTGTGTCTGCCTGTTGTTGAGATCGTTTCTGTGGATTACTGTTGTGTCATTTTGGATTGTTTTTTTGGTTGGATCTACAATTTAAAGTAGGATTTTTTGTAGACCATTTCTGGCCTCAGCCACGTTCTTCTGTGCCTGAGTCCCTGTATTCAATCGTTTCACTTGTAGAACTCCTGCTCATGCCCACCAGGTGTGTCCTCGCCTCACCCGCAAATTTATTTCAACTGATCACAGGTCCTATTTTTGATTAGAATTGGTAGGTCACTCAGCGTTATTTTTGTTCACGACCATAAAGGTCAGGGTAATTTACCGTTCACCCAGCTAGAGCAAGAGAGACGGAGGAAGAGAGAACATGAGAACATGGCCGTGCCTACATATGTGCTGTTGTACTTCCCAGACAATGGTATTCTGGTAATTAAATCCTCTGACATTATTAGACCTCAGCATAGAAACCCTGACTATTGCCTAGTGGCATGTGGGGCAGCTGAGAAGGTTCTCAGCTCCTCTCTGTTTTAGGCCATTTTCTGGACTCTTCCCCAGTTCAATTTAATTTATATCATCTCCTCTTCCACAGTTCGACCTCAGCCAGGTGGTTTTGGGTCTTCCTGTCTTCCTTTCCCCGTCTGGTGTCCAGTGCAGGGCTACTTTTTGAGATGCTGTTGCCTTCTCAGTAGATGTCCAATCCAGTTCCAGCGCCCTCTACTTATGATGGTATCCATGCTATCTAGCTGACATTTAGTGAGAAGAGCTTCGTTTCTTATGGTTTTTGGCCAAAATACTCTCAGATTCTTTTCAGGTTCTTTGTATGGAACACTGACAGACGGTTGATGTCATTCGCCGTCATTTTCCAGCAGAACACAGCTCTGATATAGCCTTAGGGTACGTTTACATGACGACGGTCTGAACAGAAGACGCAAAAGTGGCGTCTCGTCTTCACTTTCTATTCCTGGTTTATTTGAGTGTTTTCAGGAGGAAATCTGCTGATACGGTGATCTAAAGTGTGTGAATGTTATTGGGTATGCAGCCAGGCGGCATCACTTAAAGCCATAAGAGCATCTTTGGACATGTGGAAGTTTTCACGCCACACATTTCCATCAGCTACTCCTTCCACAAAGGTGGTGGTGTTGTGGATTAATTTGAAGATGTATTAAAATATCAGACATATACCAGTTTAAATATGCATCACACATGGTTTGACAAACATACAAAAATCTGACCAACAGTCACAGTCTCTTTACAGGAATCTCTTGCTTGATTAAGAAATGAGCAGCTCAGGAAATCCTGGTTTCATTTAGCAACAAGTCGCTAGTACTTACTATACTAGTACTACTATAAACTAGGAGTTGAGGACATGAAGTAGTTTAAGGTTACCTTTCAAATCAAACAGATCTTTCCATTTCATTTAACAATTTAATTTAATTAAGGTCCGAGGGCCTTACAGACTTACAGACTTAAAACCAGGGGGACAGACTTAAACCAGGGGGGACAGCCTTAAACCAGGGGGGACAGCCTTAAACCAGGGGGGACAGACTTAAACCAGGGGGGACAGACTTAAAACCAGGGGGGACAGACTTAAAACCAGGGGGGACAGACTTAAACCAGGGGGGACAGACTTAAAACCAGGGAGGACAGACTTAAAACCAGGGGGGACAGACTTAAAACCAGGGGGGACAGACTTAAACCCAGGGGGGACAGACTTAAAACCAGGGGGGCATACTTAAACCAGGGGGGACCGACTTAAAACCAGGGGGGGCATACTTAAAACCAGGGGGGACAGACTTAAAACCAGGGGGAGCAGACTTAAACCAGGGGGGACAGACTTAAAACCAGGGGGGACAGACTTAAAACCAGGGGGGACAGACTTACACCAGGGGGGACAGACTTAAAACCAGGGGGGACAGACTTAAAACCAGGGGGGAAAGACTTAAACCAGGGGGGACAGACTTAAACCAGGGGGGACAGACTTAAAACCAGGGAGGACAGACTTAAAACCAGGGGGGGGAGACTTGAACCAGGGGGGGCAGACTTAAACCAGGGGGGACCGACTTAAACCCAGGGGGGACCGACTTAAACCCAGGGGGGACGGACTTAAACCAGGGAGGACAGACTTAAACCAGGGGGGACAGACTTAAACCCAGGGGGGACAGACTTAAACCAGGGGGGACAGACTTAAACCCAGGGGGGACAGACTTAAACCAGGGGGGACAGACTTAAACCAGGGGGGACAGGGCTTTCTCTGTGGTGGACCCCAGACTCTGGAACCCCTCCCCCTCCACGTCCCAACAGCCCCACGCTGGAGTGTTTTAAGTCTCGTCTCAAGACCCAATTTTATTTCCTGGCTTTTTAACTTTGAGTGAGTTTTGTGGTCCTCTGTGTCTTTTATTTTTTGTACTACTTTTAACTACGTCTTTTATTTATTTTACTATGTTTATCTGTTTGATTTTATTGTTTTATTTATAGCATAATTAGGTTCATGCACTTATTTGATTATTTATTGCTGGTTGTTATATGGAAATGCCTGTTTTATTGTTTTTATGATTCTATGTACAGCACTTTGGAGACTTTTTTGTTGTTTAAATGTGCTACACAAATAAAGTGGACTGGACAAACTAAACAGCCAAATGTAATTTATCTTATTTAATCAACAGCATGTTACTTGTTTCTATGGCTGCAGGTTTACAGTCTCTTCTGCTCTGTGTACAGCACACACACACACACACACACACAGATGTCCCACTAGTGGACGGATAGTGGGCATCACTTCCTTACAGTAGCAGGCGGAGGAGCTCTCCTGGTCCAGTCCAAGCTCAGTGACTAACTGTCTGCTATCTGATGTATCATTTTGTCCCAAGTGTCGCTGTAATCCATTGATTTAATACCCTGACTTTTTCTTGTTTAATTCAGATTTCATATGCTGGTTCTACTGTGACGGTGTCCAACAGCCAGTGTGACAGACTGAATAGATCGAGAGTCTTTGAGACTTGGCTACACTCATTTTTGGAAAAGACACACTGGCAAAATCAGCTCTCACAGGGAAATCAGGGCTGACATTGAAAGAGCAGCTGGACACTGAAAAGGTCCATGTCCTCATAGGAATGTATGGGTAATTCAACAATGAGGCTTTCTCCAGGAATACCAAGACAGTGACCTGTTAAAAGTTAAAAGAAAAGTTCAAGTATGTTTTTCGCTTTAAAGTTTACATGTAAATTGTGTAGTATATAGCATAGTATTTGTATTTTTCTAGATTTATACATTTTGTTTGTGTGTGTGTATATATATATATATATATATATATATATATATATATATATATATATATATATATAACTTGAACATTCATGTGCACGATCATTTCTACACCAGGCTCTGCATTTATCACTGTGGACGTGAGCGGAGATACGATCAGATCTCAGTCTGCTCTCAGCTCGTTAGCAGGTTTGAGTCAGCGTGAAGTCGACACGTCTGAGTCGTAGAATTGTTACTAGATTATATACTAGATTACTGTAAAGGCATCAGAAGGAAACGCCTTACGCAGTGGTGGTGGTTCTCGAGATGCACTGGAAACTCATAATAATTTATTGTACAGAAAAGGGGTTCCAAACATCGATAAAAGTAGTTTCAAAATTTCATATTAAACTCAAAAGCTATCGAAAAAACTAAAAAAAGTGATATTAAGTAGAATTAAAGTTTACCATGTATGTATAATTATTTTATTGTCATAACCGCAGCTACTGTTATTTCTTTACTTGTGATGTGCTGATCCTGTTCATTTTGTTTTATTTATTAGTTTTGGGGTCTTTTCTATTATTTCTATTATCTGTTTGTCCTGTGTTCCCTTTTTCATTTTGAAAGGCCATGAGTTGACAGTAAACTATCTTCTCCATGATTTTTGATAAAAAAGGGCAGTTTGGATATAGGCCTGTAATTTGTTTAAAATGTACAAGGACCAAGCCTGTGGCCAGACTGCTGTTTATTATTGACAGTCCAGGTGGCCTTAGAGTGGGAAAAACCTCTTGGAAAAACCGGTGAGGGGCAACATCATTTGGAGAACCTGAGGGCCTCAAATGACCAACAATCTGCTGACGTGTTTGAGCCTGTGACAGACAGAGAGTTGACATGATCTCCAGGTTGCAAGCTATGGTCTCTGTCATAAATTAAACCATTTCAAGTATGATAAGTGATTAGTGAAATGTAATTGAATGCACTGTACATATACACAGTGTGTGTTGTGGATATTCATCCCACTGTAGCGTTCAGCACATCGGGTTCAGGCTCGAGGACCTTTGGGTCTGATGCAGTCTGAACTGTGTTAGCCAACGTTAAATCAAAAAGCGATGGATTGTAATGGCTTGAATCTTTTAACCCTGGAAGGCAAAAGGGTCGCTGGCTCACTTCTTGCACTTTCCTTCACTCAATTTAGAAACTATGTGTGCAACCCTAAACACAACACGGGGTGCTCTGAGTACTTGATTAATCAAGTATTAAATGGGAATTATTTAAGCTAATGGTCCATTAGTAGCAGCTTGACACACTCTCTCTCTCTGTTCTTCTTTGTGATGGACAGCGGAGGAGGCAACACAATCCAATTAAAGCAGGAATAACAAATGTCCCTGTTTAGGAAGTGAAATGAAAGGTTCGTCATAAAGAAAATGTATTTCCACAAAACCATCTTTTACAATAAATATATTATTGGATTTAAATCAATACTAATTTCATGGACAAAAAAGGAAAAGTCCCATTGAACTCAAGAATCACAAGCGAGAAGGTGATTAAAAGAGTTCAAGCAACTTAATTGTTCCATTTTATGTTTCTCTAATTTAAATTGTAACTACCTGAGTTGACGTTATTGTTTTGACCTTAAAATAACACTAACTCTAAAAACTAAAGAACAACAATTAAAGTAATGCATTTGTTGGGTTTTTCATACACCCAAAACCTGAACACCACTAGTGTGGGTCTCATGGTTCAGAATTATTAATAACTATCAAAATTATGAATTATAATAAAATTAATTGATTTACTATAAGTCACCTGGAGGTAGGGCACCACTCTGTAAAGATGATAAAAAAAGATAGTCAATTTAACAGAATTAGTCTCAGGAACGATGAGAAATGCTGCATTTTCCATTCGAGTAAGTTTAACATGCACCAATGAACAAAGACCACCTGTGGCCCCAACACATTCCACCCTGACTAATCTTTGGACTACAACATACCCCAAAATTAAGTTCCACATTTCTCAAACCTATAACCTGGCTCTCAACGAAGGCGGTTGCATTTCTCTCTCCTCTCCCTCCCCTTACCTTCCCTGCTTCGCTCCTCTCGTCTGGTCTATTGTCTTATTCTACACCATCTCCTGGAGGAGGAGCCTGGTTCAGGGGAGCCCACTAGTCCTGCCGGGACATTAGCAGCTGGCTCCACGATGGACATCTGGGAGAGGTGGCGGGTCGTGTGCCTGGCGGCTCTCTCCGTGGAGGATATTGAAGATATCTACCTTTTCGGAACCATGATTACAGGTCTTTTGCTGATTGGATTATGCATTGTCCTGGTTTATCAAGGAGAACAGAAAACGGTGACAGCTGTCCGAAGCACCATAACGCTGCCTGACTTGACTGAAGCGGTGAGCAGAGCTGTCGGCACTCAGACTGTGACTATAAAACGCAACATGGATAAAGTCTTGGAGAAACTGACATCCTAGCAAAGGCAATTGGATTGTTCCGGAGACCAGTGTGGACAAGAAGGGTAGCCATGTAAACTGAATGTGGCCACTCGCCTAAGCCCAACTATATCAACCTTATCTGCTTTTGGCCCCTCAACCAGCACCGGCCTATGGGCCATCCTGGAACAAGAAATTCTCCAGGAAGTACACTGCAGCGGGATGCCCCTCCCCCTCCTCCCACGGACACCTGTTGACTGTCTGGTGCCTGACCAAGGCGGTTTCCATGGCAATTGCTGTGTTATCGCTTTGACATTTCTGCGAACTGAGACACTGACTGATTGGGTTGCCTTACACACACGAACTCTACACAAATACAGATGTGCAAACACCTCCCATCCCCCATACAAGCCGCTCTGTACCCCCAGAATGACCACGCTCTGTGACTGGCGGCTGCAGGACCGGAGGGCTGCAGGACCGGAGGCTGCAGGACTGAAGGCGGCAGGACCGGAGGGCTGCAGGACTGGAGGCTCCAGGACCGGAGGGCTCCAGGACCGGAGGGCTCCAGGACCGGAGGCTGCAGGACCGGAGGGCTCCGGGACCGGAGGGCTGTTGCCTACGCTGGCTACCTCAACTCTCCCCTCCCTTCCCCTGTGCCATGTCATAAGTTTGTTGATGTTTTAAATGTTGCTGAGGCTTTCCTTTTTTTTTCTCCTCCCCTCTTCTCACATTTTCTTTTTTTCTTTCATCATTGTCTCCCTGTCCTGTCACTCCTTTGTCATATTGTATGTATGTTCTGTATATGTTTGGACGGGTTGATGGATAATTTTGTTGTCCTAATTCTTGTTACTCTGTGCAACGACAATAAAGGCAATTCTGATTCTGATAAAGCTATGCACGGTTCCTTGACCACATCCAGATTATTATTTCATCAGTATTAGTCAAATTTCTTTGTGAATGCTACAGAGACTTATACTGTCTACTGTTTATTTTCACTGCTACTATGACTAATACATGTGCAATACATACAATGTTATTACTGCTACTATTACTGTTACTACTGCTGTTACTTAATTCTATTTACCAGCACCATAACTACTACCATAAGGTTCAGACATCATTGTTGGGTTAGTGCTAGTATTGTTGTCATTGTTGATCTCGTTATTCCTACTATTAATCCTCCTCCTCTCTCCTCTCACACTCTATTCTACTGTATTGATCTGTTCTGTGAAACGACATCTATTGCACATCTGTCAGGAGTTTTTCCTGGTCCGCTGTGAGGATCAAAGGACAGAGGGTGACATACAACGTATAGTCTGTAAAGCCCTTTGAAGCAAATCTGTGATTTGTGATTCTGGGCTGTCTAAATAAAATTGAATTGAAATAAATTTGCTCTCCAGCAACCCCACTTCAATCTGAACATTCTGGGTGACAGCCTTGTAACGCAGTGCTCTCCAACTGGGAATGCCCTAAAGAGCTCAGCAATGCACTCAGTCTTTCTGAAATACACTTTTTAAACTTGCTTTATGTGTTCCTGCAATTACATGTGCTTTAAGATTGTTTTGAAAAGTGTATTTATTTGTATCAGGCACTTTGGGTCTAGTGGAGTGTTTTACAAAATAATGTGTCATTAATATCACTGATTATTAGTATTTTTAATGTGCATTCTACATAAAGAGGTAACTAAAGAGTAAATAAATTGCCACAGTAAACAAACTGATGGGTCATATTATATAAAGGCCTACATTACTTTATACTGCTGGGGGGCTCCGACTCCTTTCTACTCACCTGAAGCATTGGTGCCCCCCCCCCCTCACAGTATGCAGGTTTTGTGAACTGCCTGCGTGTGTGTGTGTGTGTGTGTGTGTGTGTGTGTGTGTGTGTGTGTGTGTGTGGCCACTTACTCACCTTGCTGCTCTAGCCTGCACAACGACTTGGACTCCCAGTCTGTCTCAAACCCACAAAGACTTTTTAGACTTTTTCTTTTTGTTGTTGTTGTGCTTCACTGAATTTAACTTTGCTGCCACTGACCTGTTGCTGAGTATCCAGCTGCTGTCTAGAATTAGACATTTTCAAATATTCCCGATGTTGGTCCTTATCACACCCATTACAACAAATCATGCTGCAAATGTTTTGATCAGAATTCATAAGAACTGTATTCACGAGAATACATTGTAATTTTCTAATCACTGGTCTTGCAGATCAACAAAGCTTTTTGTTTCTTTTGCAAAGTTCAATTTAGAAACTGTGGCTACACAACCTGCCAGAGAATCTTCATTAGCCTGCCAAATTAACCAGGACAAAGTTATGGTGTATTTTGTGAGTGGTTAATGGTGTTCATGTAGGGTTATACACACATAAGATACTACATAATATAATACATAAGAGCTCGTAAAAAAGGTGTTCTTCAACTGGTTCTTCCATCTCATTGTTGGAACCACATGTTAGATGCCCTGAACTCAGTGTGTGAGTCCTAAAAGACAAGATGATGTAGAGAAGTTTTAAGACTTTACAGCACCTTGATCAAAGTCCTTATGGTGAGTGAGAGGAAAACTGAGTCAATACAAACTAAAGCTCCTTCCATTCAAAGGACTACATTCTTCAGAGGCAACATTCCTTTCTCTTTGTGCTAATACATTTACATAATACATCAGTATATCAGCAGTGTAGAATGCCAGCACAATTAGCTCTCCTGGTGAATTAGTCACAAAGACACTAATGTCTTACATTCACCTGACTTTCAGACTGATATTTCTAATTAAAAATAACTGAAAAATCAACTCACTTCCCCCTTTGGATGCTTGTGTGGTTTTCCCTTTTCACATTATGAACTACAAGGTGGTGCTGGAAGATTTTTGAGGCGTTGAAGCTCTGCCTGTGTCTGCTATCTGTGCTCAAGACACGCACGTAGACAAACAGACAAACAGACAATGATGGGTTGCTGCAGGCAGCATTTACACATGGAGGGCAGGCTGCCCTGCACACACAGTGAGATTGGATGGGTCACAAGGAATAAAAACCAACGAGGCCAAAGGAAAATTGAAAACTGACAGAGAACTAGTGGGGAGAAGCAGGAAGGTGGAGTGATGTTCGTGCAATGTGTGATAAGAAGAGTCATGCTGTAAAGGCTTTAGAATTGACCTGTGTGAGGGCAGAGGAAGGTCCGGGTGAAGTTTTAGAATGGAGAAAGCTAAATAGATTTAAGTTGACCAGTAGCATCGTATATAGGGAAAGCTCGAGGTTAGAGGTGGAAGCGGTAATATAAACTATAAAGAATAAAGATGTTAGTGTTGAAAAGGGTCATTAGACTAATAAATTATGTTTGACATCACTGACAGCATCCAATCATTATTAGCCAGCAACTTGCCAATGTGTCTTTTTACAAAATATTAACCCCAAGGTGACTTTTTGGACTTTTGCACCAATTTTGAATTTTCTTTGTTTCAGGGACTGTAGTAGCCCCATAACACTCCAAAGTTAGGCTATTTTTTATTATTTTTGATAATTTTCAAAGTGGCCCTCGGACCTCAAGTTGTATTAATGAAAACCCAAGTCTCCTCTTTATGCCTGGATGTGGCTCAGTTGGTAGAGAGGGTTGCCCACCGATCGGAGGGAATTAATTCCTGCTGGTGGCAGGTTGCACCGTTTAGGGTAGCCTCTGCCACCAGTATGAATGTGTGTGAATCGCTTTGAGTGGTCGCAAAGCGACTACAAAAGTGCTATATAAGTGCAGGTCCATTTACTTTATGCTAATACTGTGGTTTACGGCAAAAACTACAGTTTTTCTCATGAATTTAAAATGTTCCAGTTTCACCGATTGTATTTGAACTTATTTCTGCATACTGGTAAATGGTAAATGGACCTGCACTTCTATATCGCTTTTCTAGTCGCTTTGCGACCACTCAAAGCTCTTTACACTACAGACTGACTCATTCACCCGTTCACCCACACATTCAAACTGGTGGCTGGTTTAGGAGACCCTAAACGCTGCCACCTGCAGGTTCAACACGCAGTTTTGTGCAGAAGTGCTCAGCCAAACAACTTCAAATGAGATATTGTGCAAGTATATTTTGCTACACAAGGTAGACATTTCATCTGCAGGTATTGTAGGTCGCAAAGTTTTTAATGTGCTTCTTTGAGTAGTAGTAGTAACGACTAGTAGCCAGTGGGAACCGATTTAGAAAATCATGGAAAAAATATTGTGTATCTTGCATAATAATTATGATGTAACAGATATTATCCCCCCTTTGTGTCTTTTATGTTCTATTTTAAATTTTAAAAGTTATTCAAAATATTTGTTAAATCTTCAAGCCTTGAAAGAAGGTGGTGGGATGGCAGTGGGGGTGTGCTCTATGGTTAAGGCTGAATGTCACCAAAACTGTTGTGTACATTAAGCAGTTGTTCACATTTTGACTGCTGAAACATTTTTGCTGCAAGGAAAAGGCAGATTTTTGTCTTCATGATTTTCCTATTGGAGACAGGATTGAGAGAACTACACCAGTAAATAAAAAAAGATCCAGGAATGCAAGTTACAGCTGCATGCATGTTTATAAACCCCCACACAGCAGTAACTTATTTGAGTCCACTATGTGAAAAAAATCAATCAGATAAAGGGTGAAGAAATTCTGTGGTCTAAGCTGTGAAGTGTTGATGTGAATTTAAAATACTGTGAGGCAATGAGGCCATGCCGAGGATCTCTGTCCTCCGGGGCTAAGCTTTGGTTCGCTTCAAGAGCTATCATGTTGTGCCGGATGAAGGAGAAATAATGCCTTTACTTCCACTTCCTGTTCTGGCAGTGTCACGCAGCGTTGTCTGTCTCTGCTTCGCAGTCCTGAAGCTCTTCTCCATCCCCGACCGGAGGGCGGTCAGGGGGGCTAAAAGCCTCTTCACATGAAGAGATAATACTCCCTCTAATTGGCTATCGCTTTGAGAACGAGGCTCGCCACTCCCTCTGTTCCCTCCTGTTGACTGTTCCTCGGCCAGCTCCCGCAGATTATTATAGATGACAGATGCCGCCATCTTATGGGAGATGGCAGGATTATCTTGTTGTGGCAGGCGAAGCATGGATAGGCTGTCGGAAAATGGTTTGAAACAGAGCGGAGCAAACAAAGAAAAAGGCCTGTGCCAGCAGTCATGCAAGCTTATACGCTGTACAAATACTCACAGAATGGTGATAAAGCACTCACTCGCCATACAAAGCAATGGAAGCTACTGACTCAAACACCAGAATGATAAATAAAGCCTCAAGTGGTCATTAGTGGATCTAAGCCATAGGACAATTAATTTGACACTGAGAGTATCATCAATGTATCATCTGGGTAGATTTTAAAGGTATGTCTCTTTCCCCAACAAATCCGTCACTTTAGGTGTGTGAGTGATGGATTGTTTGAAAAATGTAATGTGTAGTCATGATAAAAAATTTATGAAGCATGACCAAATTAAACTTTACATACTTTGGGGCTAGTTGCTAACAGACAGAAATATTAGCCGTGTTTCTGGGTTCAACGTGTTATATACGTCACTGCCCAGAAACTACAGGTGTCAATAACAGAGTTGATTACAGGAGGACAATACAATTCTTACAAGAGTGCTCCACTGATTTAGCATTGTACTCGACACTTCAATAATGTACTTCAATTTACATTTAGTCATTTAGCAGACGCTTTTATCCAAAGCGGGAACAAGAAATGCAAAGAGTCTGGATTGTCTTGGACCAACGGGGGGCGGAGCCAGAACCGTTCACTGGAAGAGCGCAACGGTGGTGAGGTAGAATATGTCTGAATCAGAGCGTTAAATTAAATTAGAAAAATTAAATCCTATAGATCTGAATCACACAGACCAGAGACTTTTTTTTAACTCTAACAATTCTTACGTGAGCAATATGTCTGAGTACTTTAAGGTATTCAATAGCTTTTGTGAGACACTCCAATAAATACATGAAATAAATCATGAATCTATCGTTGCCATATTTGTGACATGGCCTACTGATGGGATTTTCACTATAAATTACTTGCCTCACTACACTACACTTGAATTCATTGATACAGGAAGTGGAAAAGAGGTGGCAGTGTATCTACATATACACACTAAAATATTTAATTTGTTTTGAGAAATTATCTTATTTAATCTGATGAAGCAGCTACCAAATCTGTTTCTTAGAAAGTCTATCAGCTGTTTCCACTCCTTATGACAAAAGTGTAGCTGGGGTTGTGTGTACCATCCTAGCAAATATCAATATATTTAATTCATATCTTAGTCACCATGGATGCAATTAATAAAGTGGGGAAAACTTGTTTTCTACTAGTATATTTTAATATAGATCTCCTTGAAAATGAAAATCATCAGCAGAAAGCAGAGCCCCTAAAGTAATTATAATCAAGTTTTCTTCTTTAATCCTCACATCTCAAAACCAACTTGAGTAACAAACAGGTCAGCTACCACTATCTTACTGATGTGTGATCTCCACTGCACTCTAACTGGAAAAACTAGTTTATAACAATATCTTACCCTCCCTTCTGGCAGGTCTCTCCACACACACTTTCATTCCTCTAAAGGTCCAAATCACAACAGCTTATCGGGTCTTCTACCAGCCCAAAAGACAACATGTCCCGCCACTTCTCATATCGCTGCACTAGCTCCCAGTTGTTGCTCGCATCAAATTCTAAATCCTCACTCTTGCTAATAAAACAACAGTTAAGAAACATGGATGGATGGAACCGTTTGTGTGAGGATGCTGGCGTGTTTGTCTTCACAATACAATCCGATGCAAAACTGTTTTTCTTTTCTAAAAACCCATGATTCCTCTTCTCCAACTGGATTAATGTTAGATGTTCACTGCTTCACCTTTCTCTATGACTCTGCGCCCCTACGAATGTATTAACCTGTGTACCGCCGATGTCAAACTCAGTCGCGATCAGCTATTAGCCCTGGCTAACTCCACCGGTTTGCCTAACAAATTGAGGGTTCCCTCTTTCACTACTGGAACTCACAACCACGATTGCGGACTGGTCAAAGAGCTGCCAGTACCCAATACAACCTTGAATGTGTTGCCTACAGCTCCAAGTCTTCCTGGTCAACCATTCCTCTAAGCCTCTACCACCTTCATGTCTAAGCTGTCTGAGTTCTCATCTCCATCTGTTCCATGTCATCATCCACACTCCTGCTTAGGGACTTCAGTATTAAATGGTAAATGGGGTGCACTTATATAGTGCTTTTATCCAAATCGCTTTACACTACACACTATGTACTGCCAAAGTCATGTGTATAGGCAAAAATTGAGCCAACTTCAAGGTTTTTGCATGTCAATGTTGTGGTTTTGTTCTCAAGCCAAGATTGCGTGAGTCACATGACAAACAATGGAAACTGTCCGGCGGGTCCTGATCTACGATGGACCACATCACGCGGCCTCCAATGAAGTAACAGAACCTCGGCTCGTTGGTCTAGGGGTATGATTCTCGCTTAGGGTGCGAGAGGTCCCGGGTTCAAATCCCGGACGAGCCCAATTCTTGTCCTGTCCTCTCTGTGTAAGATAACTAAAGGATAGAACTCAAAGTTGGCCACAGATGTACTGCCAACGTCGTGTGTTGTGGCAAAAATTGAGCCAGGTTCGAGATTTCGGAAAGTCAACGCTGTGTTTTGATTTCACAGCCGAGATTGCATGAGTCACAACCAAAACAATGGAAATACTTCCGATGAGATAAAAGTAGCTTGGATTGTTGGTCGAGTTTTATGATTCTCGCTTAGCGTTCAAGATGTCCTGAGTCCAAATCCTGAATGACCACAAAGCTTGTCCTGTGCTGTCTGTGTAAGAGAGCAGCAGGGTAGAACTGTAAGTTCTCGAAGATCACCAAACATGTACTGCCAAAGTCATGTGTATAGGCAAAAATTGAGCCAACTTCAAGGTTTTTGCATGTCAACGTTGTGGTTTTGTTCTCAAGCCAAGATTGTGTGAGTCACATGACAAACAAGGAAAATTGTCCGGCGGGTCCTGATGTACGATGGACCACCTCATGCGGCCTCCGATGTGGTAAAAGAGCCTCGGCTCGTTGGTCTAGGGGTATGATTCTCGCTTAGGGTGCGAGAGGCCCCGGGTTCAAATCCCGGACGAGCCCAATTCTTGTTCTGTGATCTCTGTGTGAGAGAACTAAAGGATAGAGCTCAAAATTGGCCACAGATGTACTGCCAAAGTTGTGTGTTGTGGCAAAAATTGAGCCAGCTTCGAGATTTCGGAAAGTGTGTTTTGATTTCACAGCCAAGATTGCATGAGTCACAACCCAAACAATGGAAATACTTCAGTACGTACTAATCTACGATGGACTGCATCGCACGGGCTTCCGATGAGATAAAAGTAGCTTGGATTGTTGGTCGAGTTTTATGATTCTCGCTTAGCGTTCAAGATGTCCTGGGTCCAAATCCTGAATGACCACAAAGCTTGTCCTGTGCTGTCTGTGTGAGAGAACAAACAGGGTAGAACTGTAAGTTCTCGAAGATTACCAAACATGTACTGCCAAAGTCATGTGTACAGGCAAAAATTGAGCCAACTTCAAGGTTTTTGCATGTCAACGTTGTGGTTTGTTCTCAAGCCAAGATTGCGTGAGTCACATGACAAACAACTGAATGAAGTTAACAAACAGTATCTGTGCCGAGGTGTTTTTCTCCTCCACATGTGCCAAGTTCAGGTGTAGCGCAGAGGAGATGGTATCCTCTGTGGAGTGGTTGGGGCAAAAGCGAACTGGAACAGGTCAGAGTTGGGACTGGGGGGTCTGGAGATGTTGTGGTCCTTGACCAGCCTTTCAAAGCACTTCATCATGATGGGAGTGAGTAGTATAGGGCGGTAGTCATTGAGAGATGTGATAGTTGGTTTTTGGCACCGGTATGATGGTTGCAGTCTTAAAACATGATGGAACAACAGCCTGGTTCTGACTCTAAATTATGCCAACTTCAAGTCTAGTTTTGAGTTTCCCTAGCTAGGATATCTTTTGATTCAAATCACCTGAGATATTTCTTCGGTGTCCTGCCTCATTTGGACTTGGATCTTCGCTGCATTCTGACAAAAACATATTAATAAATGCTCATTATAACCAATTAGTAATGTTGGTAGGCTAATTTAGACTCAGTTTTAGGCTGTTTTATCTGTCTTGTAAGGCTCAAAATAAGGTTTGCGCTTCCATTCCGAAATGTTTTCTCTTTATTTGGCCAACAATGGCTCTTTTGTTAGTAAAAGAAAACTAAACAATCACTGCCCACGACCTCCAATTCTCTGAGTTCAATAGCAATATTTTCCATTGACATACAGTAAATTCACCCAGGTCGATGACTTTAAACAGAAGTTTCTCCTGTTTAGTCTAGCTGATTGGTATGCTGTTGGTTGTGTGGGGGGACTGGTTGAGAGACTGTGCTGACCAACTGGCCCCCATCGTCAACCAGATGTTCCCTCTTGCTTTCAACTCTCCACTAACATAGAAACCCTCCATCGCATTCTTTAAGAGACTGGTGTTTAGCCACCTTAAAACATCACAGGACCCCTGATGGTCGATATTGGATTGCATTACAATTACACCCTGCATTACCTCGACTCATACAAGGTTCCTGTTTGTGGACTGCTGCTCGGCATTAATCACCATCGTCCTTGGCCAATAAAGATCATTCTGATTTTGATTCTGGTTAATCCTTCCCAGATTTTCCCTTTTTTCTGCCATTGTAGGTATTGTTATTGCCATAGGTAGGTTGTCTGGTCTTTCTTTCAACTTAGATGCAAGTAGAAAAAAAGATTTGCTTCATTTTGTGCATGTATGCGCTGCCTAGAAGTAAATATATTTTTTTCTTTTTACTTGCATATGCATGGGCAAAGTAGGCAAGTGTCCAGGGCGAATGGTGGTCCTTGGCCTTAAGATGTGTGTGTGTGTGTGTGTGTATTTTTTTATATTTAGTATTTTACTATTAAAATATTAAACCAAATATGATTTAGAAAATGTAGTATGATTATGAAATTATGTAAATGTTTAAATCATATATTGTCATAATTACATTACATTACATTACATGTCATTTAGCAGACGTAATGAGACTGACAGGTGCATGTCATCACCTCAACAGCTGTTGACCTGCATTTGATTTGATGTCAATTTAAAAAAAAGGAAAAGATACAACAAATTACCTCAATTTCAACATTTTGCACCAAAAGTCATATGGAATATAATGTTAGCAGTGCAGGTGCTACAGCACTGTCCAATTTGAATGCTAATCTAAACATTTATTGACTGTTTTAACTGTTAAGATTTGCAAGGACCATAATAAACAACAAAGAAAACGTAAACCCATCATTTACTTTTATGAAGAACTTTTGTGAAGAACCCAGACAGGGTTATTATATTATCAAATGATAAATAACAGAATTTTAAAGTATTATGTTTTGTGCGGTTGTGGGTTGCCTGCAGTCCAGGACCCGTGGTCATGATACCACCCATGGCAGAAAGAACTATAGTTCATAGCACTTTGAATAAGCATAGGGTATTTATCTTACAGCTAGGTTACAAAGCTGCAAACAAAGTAAAATAGATTAGAAGAAATTGTATGAGATGAAAAATAACATGGAAAAAAACATCAAGAATACAGGATAAGGTTAAAAAAGAAAAGCAGTCTATAAACCTACACACGAGGAAGTTAATAAAATAGCAAAGTCTGACATCACTCTGCAACAACACTTCATCTGCTCCAATTATAAGCTGTGTTCCTGTAATATACTCCATGTTCCCATCCATCAGGTCTTGTCACCACACACACACACACAGTAATATGCAGACATACACACTTCATCCTCTGCCTGACTGATCCATTTCAGTCCTGACTGCTGTTAGTGCACACAAAAGGTCAAAGACTGACCTTTACCTCTACTTTCAGGTACCACAAATCTCCACTGAACAGCTTGCTGCATGACTCTGTGTGTGTGTGTGTGTGTGTGTGTGTGTCTGTGTCTGTGTGTGTGTGCCCCTGTCTGTACTCCATAGTTTATGTGTGTGATCCAGCACTTCAGGAGAACGAAGCTGGCAGGCTCATTATCATAGGCCCACTCTAAAACAGATAAGGTAGGGATCTATCGGACTGGAATGATGGGACCTGAGTGGGCTTCTAATGGCTGTGGCGTTTGCCAGGCTGCCCCTATAAGTGGATTTCTACTGCGATCTGCTGTTTGTTTATTGGAGTGCCTGTTGTTCTGGATGCACTCCATAGAGGATACAAATTGCATTATTCACGGCAGGCAGGCTGGTAATGGCAAGGATGAATGATGGCCCCTATTTCTCTACTGACAGAGAAGGTCGAGAGAGGAGGTCTATACAATTACACACAAGTTTGTGTTCGATCAGCAGATAGCTGCGGGTGAAGTGCTCACCAGGCATTGGAGGCCTGAAGGAAGGGGAGTTTAGGGAAGGCGTTCTCTGGATTTGACTCTCGTAGGAATTTCAGGGTATGAAGTGCAGCATTACTAAATAAATTTGCCTTTGCCAAATTATATTCTGAGCTCAGATCTTGGGGGTATGTGCTATTCTCTTCGGCCCGACCATTGATTATTCTTGCTAAGTCAATTTAGATTCTGCAAACAACAAGCCAACATGGCAAATTGATGTAAGAATGCCTGATCTACAGTATTTAGGTTTTCCTGAACTTTTTCTTGCTCCTCATTCTTTTTCATTACAGGATATAATGTATAAAGTGACAAGGATGATGCACCAACCATTTCAATTTGGACTACATCCATTATAATACTAATACAATGGGAGAATAACTGCCTATTATTAAATGTCAGATGACATCCAGTTAGAGTCATATATTTTTGAATATGATGGATGTTCTTTCTTGATCATAGCATCTAAAAGCAGAAAGATAAAAACTACATTTTCTGATTAATTTATTGTGATCTCGTTATTTTAAATGTTTAGTTGTGTTAGCCCAAATATTACTATATTTGAAATCATTGCTGGAAGCCTTTTAGTTTGACCAAAAAATGTCCAATTAGGTTTGGATTGTGATTTAATAATTGTTTTTTGTTTTTTTGCAACAAGCATGCCTAAAATCCCAAACCTTTTCCTTGAACTAGTTAAACATTTCTACATCACTGTTTGTTCTCCTGAATTTCAGGTCTAATAAAGACATAACCCGTTATTCCTGATGTCTGTTATCTCTAAATGACTCAGATTCTCATGCGTACGGTCCCACAGCCTCTCTCCATAATTCTGTCCTTTCTGTCACAATTGGGCGCAAATTTATGTCTGAACAAAATGTGCAACCAGGAAAAGTATAAGGGGCCAAGTAGTCTCCTGTATGTCATTATATTTTTCATATTTTAGAACACATGCTTACTTGTCTTACCTTCACCTGAACAATGTTAAATACAGCCACTTACATTCTTCGTCAGTCACTATTAATTTCCAATCAGATGATCCAGCCCATGCAAATATTATTTTAATCATATAAACCTCTTTAGTATTAGTTGCATTCATCTTGGAAATCTACTATAAGCAGCAATGTCAGCCAGTAGCTGTTTCTCAGTGTGATTAATTAGGGAAAAAATAATTACAAATTGAATTCTGTACCTGATAACCGTCATCCATAGATGATGATGATGATAATAATTGTGAATAACACCACTAATATTACCAGACTTGCCCTTTAATTGAAACCGACCACATCAGTTGTGCGTCCAAGCACACAGTCCTGTAGTTGTATTCTCTCCTGTCTATTAAAGCAGTTTTCCTTACTTGACCCAAGAAAGGCATTGATGTGGAAACTCAGTAACACATTTTGTGGGAGGCATATGTCAATAAAACTTTGTGGTTGTCCTAAATTTCTACAAGACACCTGGCCTTGTGTCATGGGACATAAATGGCGGACTATAAAAACCGCTGGTCGATGTAAAATGTTTGTCCAGCAGTAGAACCATGGCTGTGGCAGGAATGAAGTCCTTCACAGTGTTGTGGAGCTCCTGCATTTGGAAGTCGGTGTTCCTTACTCATTCTCATTGGCATTCATGCATCACAACTAGATATTTCTCCTTCACATTCTGTTTAGAGGATTGTGATTAGCATTGTCCCTGTTAATAGTACTATGAGTAGGTTCCTGTGCGGGAGTTTATTCATGTCAAAATGTGTGCTAAATATATTTGAATGAGGAATCAGTTGGTAATTCAACATTTAAGCCACAGGGTCTGTTGAAAGGCTCAAGTTGGCCTAATAGAAAAATGATGCCACATTGTTGAAACATGTCGTGGGATTTGTTTTTGTTTCTATCTTCTTTTAAATGTGCATGCTCTATTTTTGTTAGTTTTTTAACATGTGCTCATCGTTGTTAAAAGTTTATACTGTATTATTTAAGGGTAAAATATTTAATTTATGGGCATTTATAAGGTATTTTCTGGTCAATTATATGGCAGAACAGTGTTTCTTTTGATGGAAAAACTTTTTTACAGTAAAATATGGAATAAAATGTAAATCTTAAATGTGAAATCAACAGTGCTAATATCCAACATAAAAACATTTTTTACAGTACGAAACAGTACAGGTACGATTCCAAACAACCAGTATGTTACCGAGACTTGAATATCTAAATTCTTTCCAAGCACTCAGATGTGCATCACTCCTTCATGCCAACAGATATTGTTGCATGTTGTGTGTTGCACAACATGTGTGAAAAGAAGAAGCAGCGACTGTCTGCCCAACCAGAGCTCCTAGGAACCTGCAACCAGCCGCCTCGCCAACCTGGTGATGAGCAGCCAACAGAGGCCCAGTAGAGGCCCAGTAGAGGCCATCAGGGACGTCCTTGTTCTTCACATCTCAAACAGACTTCACCTGCAGTTGTCTGAAGCTATGAAGACAATGACAGATAGCCTCGAACAAACAGATGCTGACATTCAGTGTGTGTGTGTGTGTGTGTGTGTGTGTGTGTGTGCCAGTCTCCCACATATATGACAAATTCATACAAATGTTTTGTGGTGATTGTCCTTTCCATAATAATGGTAGTATATCAAAAATAAACATATGTACACCTCTATATTGTTAATGTGATGGTTTAATAAAATTATTTATATTTCCTTTTATATATACCTGCTTCTTTGTTCACTTTACCTTTTTGTAACCCTCAGTGTGTATCTGTAGGTCAGTCGGTAGTTTGTCTGAAAGTAGGTTGGTGCATTCACTCCAGTAACCTCCACTAATATGATGGGACGACCTTAAATTAGCATGAGAGCACCTGTCTGCTCATTACCTGTTGAGGTGAGGCTGAGGTGGCATTGAGCAAGACATCGAACCCCCACTGCTCCCAGTAATGTGCTGCCCACTGCTCCCAGTCACGTGCTGCCCACTGCTCCCAGTAACGTGCTGCCCACTGCTCCCAGTAACGTGCTGCCCACTGCTCCCAGTAATGTGCTGCCCACTGCTCCTAGCATGGTGTGTGCAAAGGGATGGGTTAAATGCAGAGGTGGGATTTCCCCGTGTGGGGCTAATAAAGGGAATATCTTAATTCATTGTAACTGAAACCATATCAGATTTGCATCAGTTTAGATCTCACATTACGGGATGTTAGAGAGCCAGAGGACAGTTCAGAGACTCTTCAGTAAGAACATTCACCTGAACAAACAAAAGTCCAGTTTAATTGGTGCTCACTCAACAGTTCTGACATCAGTGAACTTCCAAACTGCATTGAATGCTGTTACAGCTGCAGTCATTTTGGTTTTGAGTGCTTCCACCTTTTACCTGTTGTATTCATAATCAAAATTACTTTATTTATCCCCGAGGGTAAATTCAGTTATTGTGGTAGAATCTCTTGAAGAATGAGACAGCCTGATGTCTGCAGGAGAGAAGGATCTATTGTATCTCTCCGTCCTGCAGCAGAGAAAACTGCTGTTGTTTTGGTCCATAAAGGTTTTGTGTAGCAGATGATCTGGTATTTCAGGATGGATCCAACATGTTGACAGGTCATCTCTCCACCACCTCCTCCAGTGGTCCAACCTGGCTCCAACCACAGAACCAGCTCTTTAGACCAGAACCAGCTCTGTAGACCAGAACCAGCTCTTTAGACCAGAACCAGCTCTTTAGACCAGAACTAGCTCTGTAGACCAGAACCAGCTCTTTAGACCAGAACCAGCTCTGTAGACCAGAACCAGCTCTGTAGACCAGTCTGATCATCTCTGTGTGTGATGCTGCCTCCCCAGCAGACTGCAGCATAAAACAACACACTACCACCACAGACTGATAAAACATCTGCAGCATCTCACTACACATGTCCAGAGATCTGAGCTGAGAGAAGAAAAAGAGGAGGCTACGCCCCTTTTAGTAGAGAGCGTCAGTGTTTAGGGACCAGTCCAACTTATTATCCAGGTAAACACCTAGATACTTAGTCTCTTAGTTTTTATCCTGTCCTGTTGTCTTTTAGTCTTTTAGTTTTTATCCTGTCCTGTTGTCTTTTAGTCTTTTAGTTTTTATCCTGTCCTGTTGTCTTTTAGTCTTTTAGTTTTTAGCTCCAGTGTTCCCTCATGGGGGTCTCCGTACTGGGGGGTGTGTTTGGCCTGCAACGTGGGGATGTGGTCTTGGAGATTACCTGGGCCCGGGGGACTAGGCGGCTCTGCACCATGTGTGGAGTCCGCCCCGGTCTACCCGGGTCCTGGTGGTCTACCCGGGTCCTGGTGGTCTCTGTGACGGCGTCCTCTATGGCTGTGGGGAAGGGAGGGGTGGGTTTTGTAATTTTTATTGTCTGTTTTTATTCTTATTTTTTGTAAAGCACTTTGTGTTGCATTTATATGTATGAAAAGCGCTCTATAAATTAAGTTTGTTTTGATTTGATACTTATAACTTGGCACCACCTCCATGTCCACCCCTCAGGTATTCACTGGCTGAAGGGGGGCTTGAACCTGCTATTCAGGGAACTTACCAACTTTTGATAGAAGACATTCAAATCAAGCTTTGTATCTTTACATGGGGAACCCTGTCATTTAGTTTGATTACCATATGAAATTGTAACTTGTTGCTAAGTTAAGTCCTTAATTTCGAAACCACTTTCATGAGGTAACCTGACATGATCTCAGTACTAGCCAAGCAAATGTTCAATGGCGTTAAAATACTGTGTTAACCTGCTAGTCCCCTAACCGACAGCACCGCCTCATCCCCAGCCTCCTCTCAGAATCATGGCAGAATGTGAACGTCCCTAGCTGTGTCAGCCCCACTGTTGGAGGTTGGATGTAGCAAGCAGGGGAACATTATCCTTTTACAGAAATGTATTGATTTATGGAGTTCATAATCTGCAGTGGCACAGAGGGGGGGATGTGGCTCATTCCAGCTTTCTGAGACTTACACTTTAATGAAGTCATTTATCTCTGATCTAAGGCTATCACACCATCCATCCATTCACACACACAAGCAGCAGCCTCTTGTCCTCTGAGTACATGGCAGGATGAGTCAGAACAACTGCAATATTGAGCATAGATGACCCCGTGTGTGTTTTAACAATTAAAGCTGACCTCATCCTCACCAGTCATTTTATATTTGTAATAAGATGGTGTAGCGCACGCTGTGACTGATTTCCTCTTACATTTGGACACAGCAGACTATGTTCCCAACACAAAGATTTACAGATAGGATGTATTTTTAACTGCTAACATATAGCAGTAGATAGCACAAGTTTATTATTACAGAAGTTATCTATTATCATTTACCACTACAGGCAATAAATCCACCTCACACAAAGGAACATTTCACTATGAAGTCAAACATTCTTGTTGGAACAGGGCTGGGCAAGGATACAGCACAGATAGGGCACAGCAATTTATTTATCTAGGTTACCTCATCTTTTTACCATTTTCTTCATTACACACTTTGTGCTCTATCTGGTGCCCCAGGTACTCCCAGTCCAAGAAGCTTTTGTGCGATAAAGAAAAGAATGAATTTGGAAAATCTCACTCACATATCTTGTAAACCTCTGGCACCCACTGTATCCTGCAAATCATGAATAATGCATGCTATTCTGAACTCCCCATCTTGTTCGCATATGACCTATAGCCAAAATGATTATGCAGATTTAGGGAAATAAATAAATAATCAAATGTTATAAATGGTCACCCGGGGCATGGAAGACTACTGTGGATTTATCAGTCTGTGGGGGACAGAATGAAGGCAGTGTTTCCTCCTGTTATTTCGATTCTTTTTTTCTTCCTTTAGTAGAAGTGATTGGCCTGAATTAACACGCTAATGTGGTGGCTGTTGTTTGCACAGCCATTTAAAATGTAATTATTTTCAGCCTGGCGGACTGGCGATGGCAGCTGAGGCCTGCAGCTCATGGATTAGCTTGCCTCAATAAAGCTTCAGACACAGTCCTGCTGTCCCAGTCTGTGGCTGAAAGCACAAATCACACATACACATACTTTTTGTATATGCAGAGCTTAGCATCTTAGTATGCAATCACACCTACAGTTGGTTTTGTTATTCTGAACCATACATAATTGCATTCTTGTTAGGTTCAAATTGTCCAGATACAATCACACCGGTGTTGTAAACAAACGTCACATTACTAAAAAATAGGTCAATTAATAACAGTGTAATATGAAAGTGGTTGCTGGCAGGGACAATAGTTGTAGTCTTTGCCAGCAAACTCAACATTTTCTATGACTTTAAGATAAGGTTCAATTGCTGCCAATGGGCAGTCAGACTGTGTGTGTGTGTGTGTGTGTGTGTCTAGGGCATATCTCACTGACCGTCTCAGACTAACCTAAGATTTCATATGTGGCTTACGCATGGCACGAAGATGTGCATCTTCGATTTTGAATATTTTTTAATTATTTTTTCAAAATATTATTTACGTAGGACGTGTTGCTGTATTGCACTGTTTCTGATCAGAAGCCTTTTAGGGGAGCTCTGCCCCATTGTGTGATGATGAGATGAGATGAGATTCAACTTAATTGTCATTGAACAGAGTAACAAGTACTAGGACAACAAAATGACCATCAACCCGTCCATACACACACATAAACATACATACAATAAGACAAAGGGGTGGACAGGACAGGAAGACAGGAATGGAAGAAATACAGCATAACAAGAGGAAAGGGGAGCAACATGAGCACATACTTCACAACATGAAAAACTTTTGACTTGCAACAGGGGAGGGGGCTGGGGGAATGGAGGTAGCCAGCGCAGGCAAGCAGCCATCCGGTCCAGCAGCCATGGCGGCGCTGGTCACAGACCCGCTGGTCATACTGGGGGTGCAAAGCAGCGAAGGCGTGGGATGGGGGGTAGTGTGTGTGTGTGTGTGTGTGTGTGTATATGTGGCCATGAGTGTGTACGTATGTGAAAGTTCATGTGTGTGTATGGGCCTGTTGAGTCCTCTCGCCTGGCATCCCAATCAGTCAGTGTCTCAGTACGCAGGAATGTCCTAGCAATAACACAGCAAGTTGCCATGGAGACCGCTACTAGCCCCGCTACTAGCGCCGCTACTAGCCCCGCTACTAGCGCCGCTACTAGCCCCGCTACTAGCACCGCTACTATTGCCGCTACTAGCTCCGCTACTAGCCCCGCTACTATCGCCGCTACTAGCCCCGCTACTAGCGCCGCTACTATCGCCGCTACTAGCTCCGCTACTAGCCCCGCTACTAGCGCCGCTACTATCGCCACTACCAGCCCCGCTACTAGCCCCGCTACTAGCGCCGCTACTATCGCCGCTACTATCGCCACTACTAGCCCCGCTACTAGCCCCGCTACTATCGCCACTACAAGCACCGCTACTAGCCCCGCTACTATCGCCACTACTAGCCCCGCTACTAGCGCTGCTACTATCGCCACTACAAGCACCGCTACTAGCCCCGCTACTAGCCCCGCTACTAGCGCCGCTACTATCGCCACTACTAGCCCCGCTACTAGCGCCGCTACTATCGCTGCTACTATCGCCACTACTAGCCCCGCTACTAGCGCCGCTACTATCGCCACTACAAGCACCGCTACTAGCCCCGCTACTAGCCCCGCTACTAGCGCCGCTACTATCGCCGCTACTATCGCCACTACTAGCCCCGCTACTAGCCCCGCTACTATCGCCACTACAAGCACCGCTACTAGCCCCGCTACTATCGCCACTACTAGCCCCGCTACTAGCGCTGCTACTATCGCCACTACAAGCACCGCTACTAGCCCCGCTACTAGCGCCGCTACTATCGCCACTACTAGCCCCGCTACTAGCGCCGCTACTATCGCTGCTACTATCGCCACTACTAGCCCCGCTACTAGCGCCGCTACTATCGCCGCTACTATCGCCACTACTAGCCCCGCTACTAGCCCCGCTACCGTAACGCCCGTGATCTTAAACATTACCATGTGTGCAGCAATTGCAAATTCAGGATTAGTCCTTCACAGATGTCAGGTTGGACCCGACAACACCGAGCGCCTCCTTGCCTTTCTCAATGATCTCCACCAGCGCCTGGTTCCAGAGCAGGATCAGGAGGGTGGAAACATGAGGACCTCTGGAATCAATTGGGACAATGTGGCTTTCCATCATTCACAAGCAATATCAACATGGTTTGAAGTCCACCCAAGACTGGTGCGTCTCTTCCTTCCACCCTATTCACCTTTCCTCAACCCCATAGAGGAGTTCTTTTCTGCATGGAGGTGGAAGGTTGATGACCAGATGTCCTCCTTGAAGCCTGGATGCTGGCTGCAGAGACATCTCAGTTGATGATTGCCAAGGGTGGATCCGACATACCAAGCGGTTTTATCCCAGGTGCATCGCCTTGGATAATATCAGATGTGATGCTGATGAAAACATGTGGCATAACCCTGAATACGCATGGATTAGATACAGTAATTTTGTGCTTTTTTTTTTTAGTTCCCCCCTTTTTATCTGGGCTTTTTGCTGTTGTTTTGTTCAGAATGCTCCTGTGTGTTTCATGGATATTTTGTTCACTGTAAGCAATTCTGTAAAACTTTTTCTGTTCTATCATATTGTAAACAGTATTTACAATGTACCTCCTGTAATAAACAGTAAAGGAAAAAACAAACTGATTTGCTTTTTACTGGAATGCTTTTGAATGTAAACATTACATGTGGACATACAGTTCCCAACCAAGAAATTTAGTGTAAAAACGGTGGATTGCATGTTTTGTATGCAAATACCTGTAAAACTGAAGCACCTCATTGTACATCCCACTTTCACACACAGCCTCATTTGGCCATAATTGAAGAAACTTCTTAATCTCCCATTATACGAATACATACTTCCTACGGGCTCTGCACCAGTAGTATTATAATATACAGAAATATTGTTTTAGGGTGTTAGGATGTTATGAACCTTGAGACAACATTGTTTGGTTTTCTGACATATCTAGGACTTCTACAATAGGTACAAAGCAGAAATTGTGATTATTTCAGCCAAGGTTAATGATGGGAAGAAATGTCAGTATATTGTTTATACCAAGGCATCTTGCGTGAGTTATGCAAATAAACAGAAATCTGAGTCTGTGGTCAAACTCGCATAAGTAATGCAAGTTGAAGTAGGGTTGGCCCATGTTCAGTTTTCTGGGTTATAATGACAATTGTAATACATTGTGGAATTGATTGTGCATACAATTAGTAGGATTTTTTGCTGTGCTAGCTAAATTATGGGGAAGAGTCGATTATTTTTCCATCCATCCAGATGTCTTCACTGCTACTAAGTGAAACTAGTGGGCAGATAACCATAAATGACTCTTTAGTGAATCACCTGGTTATTTGGTACCTGCAGACAAAAGAGATGGTATGAAAACAAGCAGTCAGATTACAGCCTAGACACGAACACTTCCTCCAGCACCATCTTCAGTCAAACATGTTAATCTTACTCATAACATTTCAGAACTTTACTGGCACATTGCAGAACAATTCAAGCATGTCCATGTTCCAAAGGTGCCACAACTTTCCCTCTGTGTCATGTTAAAATCAATAAACCATCAGTGTTTACATAACACAAAACTATTGACATTACTGGGGATAAGAGAGCCAGCCTTTACTTTAAAACAATCTGAAAATAAACCAACCTAAGGAAGGACTGCATGTAGTAAAGTAAACGAAAGTATATGCTATTTACAAAGAGTGAACTATTTAGTCAGAGACTTCATGTTTGGACACATTATTTCACCAAATAGGTGTATACTAGATGAATGGTTAATTGTGTTATACATATGTCCCAAATGGCAGCCTTATCTTTGTTTGTCTATGGAAAGTTTGGAATCTCTACTGGAACCCAAAATAAAAATAACGTGGCTGTAATCAGAGGTTTTCAACCAGAGGAACGGAAGGAGAGACATGAGGCAAACATGCATGGAAGAGACCGATGAATGCCAGCGTTATTAAAACAACTACAATTAGGACATCATCATTTGCACTATTCATTAATTATACTTTACACTAAAATCTGACAGTGGTGTAAATTACAGTTGGCCACAAAAGTAACCTCAGGTTATAATATCACTCCTGCTCCTCCATTGTGAAAGCCCTGATGTCTATCTGACTACTGAGCCTGTTCCCCTATTAAAACCCTTTGACCTGCTTTAGTGGAGAGTCTGTAGTGGCTGATACTGAAGGACCTCTGGACTCTTTAAGTAACCAACCCAGCAGGAGCCTCTTTGGCAAATGGCCCAACCAGTCATCTTCTGTGAATGTTTGAAGATGTGAGAGATCATGTTTTCTCATTTGAAACCAGTGTAGAGATGCCATGCGTGCTGTGAGGGAAATTAAACCTCCATCTGTGTGAGGGAGAGAGCAAGAAAGACTAAGTCCATCGTGGATGAAGTAATATTTAATTCTGTCTCTCTGAGATAAGAAGCTGCTGGATCTCCAATCTCTCGATGAGCTCAAGAAAGGAAATGTATACTTCTTAGCAGCAGAAAGTAATATCCTGTCCAAAGGTGCACCAGAGCAAGAGATGAAATTCAAAATCACTTTCTTCCCTCTCCCCAGCCGATATCAGAATTCCCTTTATATTACCATCTTCTCAAATTCTATTCATTCCTGTACTGAGCCCCTACTCATTTTGTATCATTTGCTTTTAAATGATTGTGTGTGACTTCAAAATATTTATTATTCTAAATTAAGTTACTTTTATGTGTGATGTGCAGATAATAATTGAAGAATGCAAAAACATTCTTGTACTTTTAAGATGCCTGGCTTTATGGCAACAGTTAGTAAGAATATCTTTGTCATATTCTCTCATTAGTTGTCTGTCTCTATGTGTCAGCTCCGTGATAGTCTGACCTGTACCCTGCCTCTCGCCCAACGCCAGCTGGGATTGGCTCCAGCCCTCCGCAAGATAAGCAGTTAGATATCATGGATGGATGGATATTCTCTCATTAGCACAAAGGAAGTAGCTGGTGCCAAAAACTAGATGTCTTCGTGTCAGCTCTCACAGCCGGTGGTGAACTGCTGCTTTAACCTCCAGGGTTTACTTCCCCTGGCATTTTGTTCACCATTAACACCAGTTTGTTGAGGGAGAATAGTCCCAGTAGCGAATGGAGCAATGAGTTCAAAGATTTTTCAAAAGATGTAGTTTTGTTGACCCTGTCTCACAGTTCTGTGTAAACCATCACTCTTTTTGTGGAGCAGTTCATGTAGTGTAGGCAATATCAAGTAAATGGTGCAACACTGCTAATAAGCTATGCTAGCTTCCTTCGTTTTGGACACCCTGGCTCTCCGTCTCCTCAAAGGGCAACACAGTTAAGACAGTAAGTATTTGTCAACTTTTCAAATTTGCAGGTTAAGCTCACCAAAGAACAACATTTTGAATCCTGGTACAGTAGTGTTTAATATAATATCAGTCCAATGTGAGTAACCAGATTAATCCAGGTTTTTAGTATATTTTTTATTGCTACATGGTAAACAAGGTACCAGTAGGTGCAAAGTTGAAAGGGGGGTGTTCAAAACAATAGCAGTGTGGCATTCAATCAGTGAGGTCATCAATTTTGTGAGAAAACAGGTGTGAATCAGGTGGCCTCTATTTAAGGATGAAGCAGCACTTGTTGAACATGCATTTCATGCATTCAGAGAATAAAGTGCACAGCCTTAAGAGCTCTGCTTTTAAACAAACCATAGGAACAGTTTTTAGTGTCTGGTGCTTGTTGTAAACAAACAGAGATCGCTAAGCTAACACCTCCTGCAGCAGCAGCACATACACACTGTACTGCTACAGAGCTAACTGTTAGCCTGTTAGCACATACACACTGTACTGCTACAGAGCTAACTGTTAGCCTGTTACCACATACACACTGTACTGCTACAGAGCTAACTGTTAGCCTGATAGCACATACACACTGTACTGCTACAGAGCTAACTGTTAGCCTGTTAGCACATACACACTGTACTGCTACAGAGCTAACTGTTAGCCTGTTAGCACATACACACTGTACTGCTACAGAGCTAACTGTTAGCAATTTGCAGACTGGACGCTAAATTACAAGTTGAATTGAATTGAATGTAGAAAATGTATAGTGTTGGTGTTTGGTATTCCTTCCAACAAGGAAGTGCTTAGTTCAACAGGGCAGGGGGTGGGGATTGATGATTATTACTGAAGGTAATTACCTAGAAGGTCAAAACGAGCACAACTCATCTCTCACTTCACATGAAGGAGGAAATAGACAGCAAGTCAATGATTAATTGCCAAACAAAACTAGTTCAACTCCTGCTAACGTAGCTGGAGTCAGCTAGCACAGTAAGGTTATAACTAGGTTTCTGTTAGGGTTGGGCCTTTAGTTGTGATGGTGAAGGTTAGGGTAAGGGGCTAGGCCCTCACACAGATAGAAGCACAAAGATGTGTGTGTGTGTGTGTGTGTGTGTGTGTGTGTGTGTCTGTGTGTGTGTGTGTGTGTGTGTGTGTGACCTCTGTTGGCTGTCATTAAATTAATGTGCTGCAGCTGATCAGGTTGTGGTACCAGCAGGTTAATTTTTAGGTTAATTAATACATGTGTATAGAGAACAATGATGCAGAATCTCTTGTGGATAAACAGCACATGGTCTGTCTAGAGTGAATCCTCTGTTGCTTTTTCGTTCAATTTAGGTAACGAGGATACAAAGATTAATAAATCTAATTTTGTTTCTATATTTCTTTAACCATACTGATACCTTTTTATTCTTTTAACTTTCATATTAGCATTTTTTTTTTTTTACTTATTGACATTATAAAACAGAATAAAACCAGAATGCAAACATTTTGTGTGCATAACAGATTAGCACACCCTTTAGCGGCGTCTTTGAGTCGCTCTATAAATTAAATGTATTATTATTATTATTATTATACTTTAACATAACTGCATTTATGACAGATAGAAGAGTATAATTGTCATCTCTTGTGGACAGACAGTACATGGTCTCCCTGAAACAGCACCACGTAATGTTAGCTAGCTGTACTGAACTACAAAGCCTAAATGCAGTAACTACACTTTTGGTCGAAATTGAGTTATAACTAAATATGAAGTCCTTGATGTCTGTTTTATCTTGTGACAAAGTTTGAATAGTGAAGACAAGAATAATAGAAATTATAAGTTTATTTGATAGTGAAATTAATATCTAGATAGTGATATACGAAGATAAACGTATATAAAGACTAAAATATAACATTACTTTATATTAAGTCTAAAATACACAAATCTTTTAATAGAGTTGTTAAACAACATTGTAGTTACAGCTCTCTGTTTGTGCATTACTACTAGAACCTTTTACAGTAACTACATCTTGGGGGTCAAAGGTTCAATATATCGTCATGTTTTTTAGAATAAAGATTCCATCATCAATAATGTAGAAATAAGTGTCATATCACTTATCCACATATCACCCATTTGGCTGGCCAAGTAAAAAAGAGTTAAAACAAACTTTAAAGCTCATTTTTACCCTTTGCGTAGTTACTGCAGTTAGACTTTATAGGGCAGTATACTTTATTATTTGTGATTTATTGAATTGTTAATTTTTTTGTGGTGCCTTGTAAAAAAATAACTTGCAAAGACATTAATAAAAGTCTAGTTGTTGTTTCTGATTCAACATCATGTTTACTCTGCACATGCTAACAGTGTGTAGCTTAGGACTGGAGTATAGCTACTTTCACCAGCAATAAAACAAAAAGCAGTAACCGACAATCAAAACATGGTGATTTGATGTACAACCTTATAAAGCCAGCTCCACTTGGATGTTCCACAGACATTCAAACACACTTTACCGATTGGCAAATCCTCCTTTGCTTTGAGGATAACCTGTAATCCTAAACCATTACTGCTCAATGCAGGTACAATTTAAAAGGGGCATAGTTGTCCCATTTAGCTGGATTTAACATATATATTACATGTTATATATAGAACAGTTGGCTCTTAAAGTTATGTAGTTACTTGATTCCTATGGTCTATGTCTAGTACCTTCAGGTTGAATGCACTTATTGTAAGTCGCTTTGGACAAAAGCGTCTGCTAAATGACATGTAATGTAATATATATATATATATTATATTGCTAACCACAACACCACCATAGAGATAATATATATATATATAGATATATATTATCTCTATGGTGGTGTTGTGGTTAGCACTCTCCCCTTACAGCAAGAGGGTCATAGGTTTGAATCCAGAGTACGGTTGTTTGTGTGCAGTCTGCATGTTCTCCCCGTGTCAGCACGGGTTTACCTGTAATAGGAGTGAATGGTTGTCTGTCTCTATGTGTCAGTGCTGCAGCAGTCTGGCGAGCCACGGTCTACCCGTCTGTTGGCCAACGCCAGCTGGGATCAGCTCCAGGAACCACGCCCCGAGCGGTTAATGATCCTGGATGGATGATTGTTCTCCTTAGTAATTTAAATAGTTCACATTGAGAGTGTTGCTGAACTTGACAGGTTATTCGCCAAAGACTGTGAATACACTAATTGTTGTGCAGTTTATTTTGCTACAGTTTAAACCTGGGGATAAAAATGTCACATTTTATGAATACAATTATTTTTAAATAAGTCAAATACATAAATCAGAGCTCTTAAAATATCTTGTGACAAATTACATCTTGTTTTTGTTCCTGTACAGTAAAAACTAACTAGAAGATGTCCTCTGGGGAAATAGTGAAAGGGCCACTACTGCCGGTGTGTGTACACTATGATGAGACTCTTCAGAGATTTATAACAATTAATACTAGTAATGTTATGATACTATATAATATACAAGGAGCACACCTACAACAAGCATTCCTTCACAAGTATTTATTTATACAGCAACCTGTGACCTTTAACCTCAAAATGTGCTATTGCTGTCGGGGCCAGTGCCCCTAATTATATATTTAAAATACATTTTATTTACATAATGCTCATCTCCTCCGTATTGACTTCAAGATCCTGCTCCTCACATTCAAAGCCTCCACAACCTCCTGCTCCTCCTACCTCACTGAGCTCCTTCAGACCTCCTCACCCTGCTGGACCTCCTCTCGGGACCTCCTCACCCTGCTGGACCTCCTCTCGGGACCTCCTCACCCTGCTGGACCTCCTCTCGGGACCTCCTCACCCTGCAGGACCTCCTCTCGGGACCTCTTCACCCTGCTGGACCTCCTCTCGGGACCTCCTCACCCTGCTGGACCTCCTCTCGGGACCTCCTCACCCTGCAGGACCTCCTCTCAGGACCTCCTCACCCTGCTGGACCTCCTCTCAGGACCTCCTCACCCTGCAGGACCTCCTCTCAGGACCTCCTCACCCTGCTGGACCTCCTCTCAGGACCTCCTCACCCTGCAGGACCTCCTCTCAGGACCTCCTCACCCTGCTGGACCTCCTCTCAGGACCTCCTCACCCTGCTGGACCTCCTCTCAGGACCTCCTCTGCTTCACTCCTCCTCCCCTCTTCACATTTAGCCACAATGGGACTCAGATCTTTGATCTTTACCCCTAATATATTCATCATTTTATTAATGTTGCCAATTTTTGTCTGTACTGTTTTAGTGGTGTTTATTATTACTGTCATTGTTGTTGTTTTTATTATTGTTCGTATTTGTAGTTGTTGTATTGTTGTTCATTATTACTGCCATTGCTCTTTTTATTGTTATTGTTTTATTTTTAATTGTTTATTGTAAGGCGACCTTGAGAGTCCTGAAAGGCGTCTGTAAATAAAATTCATTATTTTTAGGGACCGAGCACCGAGGGAGCAAGGACTCTATTGAAATTGGTCCGTCTATTATTATTATTATTATTATTATTCTAACTGTAAATTAATCACGTTTTTGGGGGCTTTATAGTATTCCAAAACTCACTAAACTCGGAAAGGGGTTTAGACAAAATTAGACTAAACAAAATTTAATCCCGTCGAAAATGTATTATTATTATTATTTGTAGTAGTATTATTATCTCTGGACAGAAAAATGCTGTGAGTTGTGATTGTTTCAAGGTCTGCAGTAATTTATTTGCACGACCCTCTCTGATATTGATGAGTGTATCTCTTTCAAAGCTTCAGTAACAGAAGTGAAAGACAAGAAATTATAGCAAAGTAGCAAAGTTCATGGGTCTACTGGCTGTCGACTCTGCAAGCATTGCTGTCAAGAATAATCATCATTATTATTATTGCCAATCTTTCAGGTATGCTTACTTTCAATTTAGTATCCAATTAAAGTAGGATTCTAGCTAAACTACCTTGTTGGACTGTAGCAAGTTTTCCACACTGGAAGGTGTTTAGTGGTGTTTAGTCTAAAAACAAGATAAAAACAGTAAATCTGAGGGAAATGATCTTGCTGCATGGACAGATAATTTACCTTGACAAGATTTATTAAATTAAGATTATTAAATCTAGAAAAAAATATGCTAAAAAATAAGAAAATCACTCTTAAAACAAGATAAATGATCTAACACTTCTAAATCTAAAGTTTTTTTTTATCTTGGTAAGAACCAAATAATCATCAGGTCACTCTGCTCGGGCCAGTTCATCACTGCTGGCAGCTTTACTTTATCTGGTTTTAAGAGTTCATTTATTATTTTAAGTGTTCAACATGCTTATTTCTAGATTAATAATCTTAATTTACAATTTCCCTCTGATTTAGTGTTTTTATCTTGTTTTTGAACACACCTTTTTTGCAGTGCATGTTTCCAGTTCTAAGCCCACCTGAGTCCCAGTACATGCAGAAACAGCCAGTGAAGAGGCTCAGCAGGCAGCAGTACATGACTGCTAGTAGTGGACAACAATAGCTGTAATCTCCTGGCACCTCCTCCCTCCTCCCCAGCCTTCGCTAGCGGTGAAGCCTATCAACAGAGGTTAATGGTATTTTCCCTGCAGTCCACAGCTTGAGTGGTGTTAGTAATTACACATGGCGCTGGCACACAGCACACACCCAGAAACACACACACCCAGAAACACACATGTATGTTTCATCTTCAGGGAGGACCAGCACCTCAACACTACACACATTCACGCTTAGTCAATCTTTCTTTTGTAACACACAGTTTTACACTTACACATTTTTTTCCATCAGTCTTTTTCTTCCTGTCCCACATTCATGCACACACACACACACACACACATGCACAGTTGAACAGGTAGCCAAAGACACACATTTAAACATGCAGAGGCTTCCCCCATGCTGGAAGGTGGAAGACAGACAATCACAGACTTTCTCTCACACACACAAACACACTCACACTAACTAGCACACTGCAGGATGCCCTGATGACTCGGAGTGTCTATTGATTTGCTGTCAGTCATGGTGGAGATGCAACGTGTAAATTGGCTGCTTGTCACTGTTATGAGCATTAGTCTGCTGCCCTGCCAGATTATAACACAACAGCCACATGCATTGCAATTATGCTATTTACTTCAGACAAAGCCAAATACAGACAAAAAAGGTATATCTAAAGGCATTTATTAGTAAAATTCCCCAAGAGTCTAAAACAGTTTTTTTCCTACTACCATATCTCTGAACTCTCCACCACCCCACCAACCATGCTTTTTTTTTTTGCATCCCTGCAATACGTAATGTAATATACAGTAGTGTTCAAAATAATAACAGTCCAATGTGACTAACCTAGGGTTTCACCTCCACATCCCCTCTCTGCCTCCATTACTCACACCTGCCGCACTCCTTCCCAACGAGCTGGCACACCTGGGCAGGTTCAGGCTGTAGCGATGCTGTCATAATTCCGGGATCGCCCCGGACTCCAGCACGCCCTCTGTGCAGCCAATCACAGAAATGCCGGTAGGGGAATTCAAGATGGCGGCCCGCAGCTACTGAGAGGAAGAGGTCTAGTTGTCCAGTGTCTGCTCCGGTAACTTGCCAATCCCTGGCAGCGAGTTCCCAATCCGTGTATATTTTGTAGTGCTCGTTCTCACCTGTGGATTTACCTTCTGGCTCCAGAACTCCTGGCCTCCACCCGACGGTCTTTCTCCGAAGTCTGCCGGCAACCGGGAGGTAAAGCCAATCAAAGCTGGTGTATTAGCCGCCGGAGGCGCCACTTAGTTTGAGTTTTGTTTGACCAACTTTTATTTTCAAAAACTGACTCTTTTGTTTATTGGGTACCTGAAAAGGACTATTTTTTGTTTGGAAGGAAGAGACTAATTTTGGTGTTTTGGGCTGTGTCAAGTATGGGTTGTATTTTGGGCACTGAATTGTATAATACACTGTGTTGAATTGCAATCTCTTGTGTGTGTGTGTGTGTGTGTGTGTTTTGTGATTAAGGGGTCGACTTTGACAAAGGTGGCTTAAGTCTGGTTGTTAGTAGGGTCCACGCATGGTTAGGCATGGGTCCTGTGTAAGGTTGACAACTTAAAAAATACAAAGAAAAATGTCAGATTAGCTCTGACTGGCACCCCGGCACTGTCTAACCGCTACAAGGCGTTTCTATCAAGAGATCTGGCGATGTGTGAGTGGAAGACCCGGGTCTTTGTAGGCAGCAAGGTGAGGTGATTATTGGAAGCAGGTGTGCAGTCACCAACTGTGGCTCGTTCACCTGATCAGCTCCATTGGGAACACCTGTGCTGTGCTGGGTGCCAGCTTGTTGGGAAGGAGTGCGGCAGGTGTGATAATGGAGGCAGGGAGGGGATGTGGAGGTGAAGCCGTAACATTACTAGTGTGTTTGGGCTCATTGTCTTGTTGAAACACACATTTCAAGGCCATGTCCTCTTCAGCATAAGGCAACATGACCTCTTCAAGTATTCTGACAGATCAGACTGATCCATGACCCCTGGTATGAGATAAACAGGCCCAACACCATAGTAGAGGAACATATCATGATGCTTCATGTCTTCACTGTGTTCTGGGGTTGAATTCAGAGTTTGGGGTCGTCTCACTAACTGTCTGCGGCCCTCGGACCCAAAAAGAACAGTTTGACTCTCATCAGTCCACTAAATGTTCCTCCATTTCTCTTCAGGCCAGTTGATGTGTTCTTTGGCAGGTTGTAACTCTTCTGCCTTGTTTTAACAGAGAGACTCACTTTGTGGGATTCTTGTAACTAGATTATCTTCACACAGACGTCTTCTACCTGTCGCAGCACTAACGGGTAACTCCAGACTGTCTTTGATCATCTGGAGCTGATCATTGGCTGAGCCTTTACCATTCTGCTTATTCTTCATCCATTCTGATGGTTGTCTTCTGTTTTCTGCCACGTGTCTCTGGCTTTCTCTCCATTTTAAAGCATTGGAGATCATTTTAGCTGAACAGCCTATAATTGTTTGCACCTCTTTATAAGCCCCCCCCCCCGTACAACTTTCATGTCTTTCATAATGGGCTCCATATATTAATAACCAGTTTCAGTTTGGTTTGAAATATTTGCAAGCATCAACTTCCTAAAACTGTGTTTTAAAGTATATGTTGCAGTCTCCTCTTGACATGTCGTTTGTGTTATTATAGTTCAGCTACACGTTCTCAGGGGATTTGTAAAGCTACATTTCTGAGATAAGATAAAACCTGTGTTCAACTAGAATCATATTACTTCACTTTTTTCACTCAGCCATTTTCAGCCTGTGCAGATTCAATGTTATAGCTCCAATTTTTCCACCAGTTGAGCCGTCTCCTAATTGTCCTTTATTGTCATCTGCTCTGTTTCTTTTTTTCTCTCTGCTGCTCATTTGAGAGGCTGATTGGTTGGAGATAATAAAGGCTAATGGTTTTTCTGAATGACTGAATGTGACAACATACAGCATACAGTCTGAGTGGTACATTTTCACAGAGGCATCATTTTAAAAATGACCGTCATTTATGATTAGAGATTACAGAAAACTGAAATCACATAACTATACTGTTAGGACTCTTACACTTGCAGTATTTGTGTGATGCTAGAACATGTTGGTATGGTTGCAGTTGGATTTGACTCTTTGGTGGTTAGTTAAAAATTAAATACATTTGATCAGCATGCAGACATCATGCACTGTGGCAGCCTTGCAGGCTCGAGGTTACAGGACAAATATTTGCTTGCCTTATAAAAAAGGACACCTGTAAAATAGACATTCACTCCCACTATGTGTTCAAGTGAAAGGAACTTGAGTCCTACAGTTGACGAAAGTTGTTGGTGAGCGGCTCAAAGAAGAAGTGAGAGTAATAGAGAGTGAAATGAAAAGAAAGCTGTGTGAGTCAGAGAGTGACAACCGATCACTGTGGTGTCCATTAGAGATACTGTATTTTCCTCTTTCAGACAAAGGAAATCTATAGTGTTCCTCACACCAGGAGGCAGGACTGGCATCTGACAGCATTACAATTAATGTGTGAGGATAGTGCAGCTTTCCATCAGTCTCCTGTAAATAGCTGGCATGTGGAGAGCTTCTCAGCAGATGTGATACAAGAATTCATTAGCGTCCCTTGTTCCTCATATTTGTCCCAAGAAAGCTATTATCTGCCAAGCTGAGCTGGAGGAAGTTCCAAAAAAAGAGAAGGCAAAAAATCTTTTCACCGTCTCTCAAAGTGTGTTCCTGCTTCAAAACACACTCTGTTTCTATTTCGCTGAACAGAGCAATGCTGTGTTGCCTTGGTGTATTACAATTTAACTAATAGGCTATGCAGTAACTCATTTGCTGCATTTCATGACATTCAGCAACAAAATAGGTTGAAATGTTTTGTGTGTTCTGTGTATTTAGTTCTTTATACATCTCCTCACCTTTTATTGAGAACTACAGTGAAAGCCAGCCTGGGTTGTGTTCAGGGTAAGATGGTAGTTTATTACAAGCAACACAAATCACTAAAAAGTAGTGGTTTAGTTAAATTTAGTAGTTTAGTTTTTTTTTTTTTTTTAAGGAATGCTTACTTTACAATTTTTTTATACTCATCTATACTTTTATTTTTTGTTTGAGTATTTCTTTGGGCCGGGAATCTACTTTTAACTTTTCTGAATTTGTCATTTATACCTTTATTACAGTGGTGTCTGGATCTTGCCACATGTGAATCTTGGGTTCATTTGTGAATTTGATCGAATGTGGATTAAATGCAGCAGCATTTCCACCCACCTCCATTTTGTCTCTCTGACTAGGGACATCCGTAGACCTCCCCTCTATTTTGGGCATCTGACAAGGAACAGAGAGACGTCTCTCTCCCATGGTGCCTGGTGTTTATGACATACAGATGAGTTCATTGGTCAGGAGACCTATGACTCCATAGTAGTCAACTTTAAAAGGCCCAGCATCCCTCTCATCTTCCTCTTTCTCTACTGACCTCACAGAGGGACACAGGGTCTTGGTCCCCCAGAAACCAGAACCCCCTCCCCCTCACATCCAGACTTGGACAAGCTTGGACCACACGTTCATTGCATCTGCCAGAAAGACTTCCACAATGGACGGCTGTGGCTCAGTTGGTTGGTTGAGCGGTTGAGCGTTCGTCCAGTAACCGGAAGGTTGGTGGTTCGATCCCCGAACATGTCGAAGTGAGCCCCAAATTGCTCCTGATGCTGCGTTCACCTGTGTGTGAATGAATTCCCTCGGCCACCAGCATGAATGTGTGCGTGAATGTGCGTAGTCTGTAGTGTAAAGCGCTTTGGATAAAAATGCTATATAAGTGCACACCATTCAACGAACAAGAAGCAGAAACTTAATTTGCAAAATGGCAAATTATTGCAGCCTCAAACCAAACCTTCTTTTGATGCCCTCTCCACCGAAAGGATTTGTCCCCTTTCTCAACTGGACTTTCTCAACTGCTAATGTAATTGGGCTAAGTTAAGAAAATCAGCAAGGACAGCAAGTGCAAAGTATTTGACCTGTAATCCATTATTTGGTTTATGTGTGTTTTAAGTATAACTTTACTAACGTCTTTGATCTGCTCACACACTTCTTTACATGCAACATACTTTTAATTGGCTTTTAACAAGCAGTTTGTAGTAGCTCGCACAGCAGCACATGGCCCATGGTTCTTCAAGACAAGAAAGGCCAGTATCCCCCCAACAACAATCTTGTGGTATTTACGACTCTTTCTTGAGTCGTGTAGCTTCACACACACACACACACACACACACACACTTCCTCTTTAGCAAAGTTTAAACTGTTAAGAATCTTAGATTAGACTTTGTAGCTCTCTATACTCCATCGATTGTGTGCTTTTTTTGCTTTACTTTGTTTATTTAGAATAAATATTTTTGGGAATATGCATGCTGTCCATTTAATGTTGTACACTGTGAATGCTATCTTAGCCTCTTTCATGAAAATAATTCCAAATTCCTTCAACCGCTACTATATATAAATATTAATATGTTAATTTGATTATAATCATTAAGTTAATTATCAGTGTTCCAAATTGATAGTTTAGTAACTTTATGAGACTGATGTAGGTGAACTGGCTATATTTTTCTCTGTTTTATAGAGTGGTGCCCACAACAAATGACGACTTAGAGTAAATCAAGTCATATCATTTATTATAATAAATGATTACTTATGAAAATTATTAATTATTCTAATAGCCATCTAACCACACTTTTGAACCAAGAGATCCACAAGTGCTCAGGTTCATCCTGACATATATGTATTTTTTGCATATTTGACGACCTACAGTTTTGTCAAACTCAATCACAGAGGGGGCCAAAATAAAAAACTGGGTCCAAGTCATGGGCAGAACAGAGTCTACATTTATTGAAAATACGAATTTGAACAGGGTTTTTTTCCAGATGTGTCACAAATTATTTATACAGACATATGAACTTAACTTCTCCGAAGGCATCTTAGAGAATTCATAACAAACTAAGCGTACGGATTGAACAAGCTAATGTGATCAAATTTCAAATAAAATTCATACCAGTGGCATCATTTTGTGTTCTTCTCCTGTGTTCCCAATAATTTTTTGAGATGAAAATGTAAAATCACAGTTGTGATATTAAGAATATTTTTGATAACTAGTCTGTTGATGTGTAAGTGAATGTAAAATATTTCAGACATAAAACTATGAACGTCATTCTTTGTGATTACAGGAGAAAAATGCAAAAACATTTCAGTACATTCTGCTCTGGGGCGGCTGTGGCTCAGTTGGTAGAGCGGGTTGCCCACCGATCGGAGGGTTGGTGGTTTGATCCCTGACCATGGCAGCCTACATGTTGAAGTATCCTTGAGCAAGATACTGAACCCCAAAATTGCTCCCGATGCTGCGTTCATCGGTGTGAGAATCAATTCCCAATGGTGGCAGGTGGCACCGTTTAGGGTAGCCTCTGCTGGCCTTGACCTGCGAACCACTACGTCGGGGCTGGGGGCTGGGTTATCTGACCACAAAAACCTACTCGGCTCTTTGAGAGAGACCACCTAAAATGTGCATCATTAATTTATTTGATTTGTTTAACTGCAATATGATTCTTTCTGAAGACCCCTGGGCCAACCAAAACCTGAATAGTCTGTTTCTTAAGCCTGGCGGCCTCCTTCACCAGTTCTTAGGTTGCTGCCATGTGAGGGACCTATAACCTTTAACTCCTAGCAGCTGCCTCTAGTGTGGAGGCCTTAAACATGGCCCACTCAGGTTCCATGTCACTACCCTCCCTCTGGATGTGGGAGAAATTCTTCTGGAGGTGGGAGTTGAAGATGCAGATGGTGGGACCTACAAAGTCTTCGCAATTTTACGTTGCGGAACATTTTTCTGAAATTGTTCCACAGTTTTTAGACGCAGTTTATCACAGATTGGTGAACCTTTGCTCATCTTTACATCTGAGAGGCTCTGCCTCACTGAAATGCTCCTTTTATTCCCAGTCATGTTATTGACCTGTTGCCAGTTTAGGGACCTATAACCTTTAACTCCTAGCAGCTGCCTCTAGTGTGGAGGCCTTAAACATGGCCCACTCAGGTTCCATGTCACTACCCTCCCTCTGGATGTAGGAGAAATTCTTCTGGAGGTGGGAGTTGAAGACCTCACAGACCTCAGCCAGATGTTCCCAGCTCACCCTCACAACACATTAGGGCTCACCATGTCTGTCAAGCTGCCTTCCTTTCCACCTGCTCCAACTCACCACCAGGTGGTAATCAGACAGTACTACTCCTCACTTGGCGGAGCAACGGCCAAACTGTGATTAAGCCTGGTTTCTCCAGATGAGCCAGTGTTTCATGAAGGGTCAGAGAGATGGCGTGATAAGCGGACCTTTTTGGCCTGTAGGCAAACTGGTGTGGGTCTAGAGAGGTGGGGGTGGAGGCTTTGATATGTCAGGCGACCAGTCTTTCAAAGCACTTTATTATTGCTGGTGTGAGGGCCAATCGTTCAGGTTGCTGATGTTTTTTTTCTTGGGCACTGGCACAATGATGGATGCCTTCAGGCACCTGGAGACTGACGACAGAGGTAGAGACAGGTTGAAGATGCTCATAAATAGTACCTCAGCCAGCTGTGCCGCACAGTCTCTGAGTACCCGTCCTGGGACTCCATTGAGGCCTGTAGCCTTCCAAGGGCCTTCCGAAGTGCATGATGTACGAATGTGTGCTCAGTGTGAGGACCTGATCATCCTCTGTATCGGCCATGCTTGTATTAGTCACACTCTTCCAGGTTTCAAAGCAATCTAAGAAGATGTTGAGTGCGTTGGACAGTGTGCGTCACTGTGTGGACAGGTGGGCTTAGTTTTGTAATCAGTGGTGGTCCTGATGCCACACATTCCTGCTGTAGGTGCTCTTGGTCCTCTACACGCTATCTGTATGTCTTTGGCTTTTTTGATACCCTTTTTCAGGTTTGACCTGGTGTCTGTATATGCTGTGGTGTCACTGGATTTAAAAGCTCAGTTCCGACCCTTTAGAGGATTTTGTCCATCTGTGTTCATCCACAGCTTTTGATTTGGGAACATCCTTATTTGCTTGTCAACTGTGAGGTCAACAAAGTATTTGATGTAAAAGAGCAGCATGGTTGCTTCTTCCAATGTCAAGTAGTTCGGTGCAGTTTTACGAACAATTCACATATTATTCATTGCAGCTATACTGTGATGAATAACACAAAATAGCAAAGGTACAAAGAGCGCAGAGCCGTTGCGTTTGGACGAGCCATCATCTTGCAAACCTTGGTAAACCACCCTATGTTGGAACATGGTATTTGTAATAGCCTATCCATTACTAGCACATAAATCCAACAAATAAACACCACTCGGGTTCTGATCAGGCAGGCAGCTCATCCCAATCACCCCCTACAAGTCTCTCCATCATAGGCCCATGTGAGTGTCCTAAAAGAACTACAATCCCGATTCCAAAAAAGTTGGGACGCTGTGTTAAATGTAAAAAACAAAATGCAATGATTTGCAAATCTCTTAAACCCATATTTTTATTCCCAATAGAACATAAAACTGAGACATTTTACAATTTCATGGAAAATATGAGCTCATTTTGAATTTGATGGCAGCAAAAACATGTCAAAGAAGTTTGGACAGGGGCAACAAAAGGCTGGAAAAGTAAGCATTTGACAACTTATTAGGTAAACTGGCAACAGGTCAATAACATGACTGGGAATAAAAGGAGCATTTCAGTGAGGCAGAGCCTCTCAGATGTAAATATGAGCAAAGGTTCACCAATCTGTGATAAACTGCGTCTAAAAACTGTGGAACAATTTCAGAAAAATGTTCCGCAACGTAAAATTGCGAAGACTTTGTAGGTCCCACCATCTGCAGTGGATAATATCATCAAAAGATTGAGAGAAACAGGAGAAATCTCTGTGTGCAAGGGACAAGGCTGAAGGTCAAAGCTGGATGTCGTGGTCTTCGGGCCCTCAGGCAGCATTGAAAACAGGCAGGATTTTACACTGGAAATCACTGCATGGGCTCAGGAACACTTCCAGAAACGCCGTTGTCTTCTCGACGCCAATGCTCATTTAAAATGGTCTGAGGTAAAATGTAAACCTTTTCTGTAGACAGATAAATCAAAATTTGAAATTATTTTTGGAAACTATGGACGCCGTGTCCTGCGGGCTAAGGAGGAGAGGGAGCATCCAGCTAGTTGTCAGCGGAAAGGTCAAAAGCCTGCATCTCTGATGGTAATAATGATGGTGGGTTGCATTACTGCCTATGGTGCCTGGCAGCTAACACATCTGGAAAAGCCCCATCAATGCTGACAGCTACATTGAGGTTTTAGAGCAATTATGCTCCTATCCAGACAACATCTCTTCCAGGAAAAAACTTAGATATTTTAGCGAGACAATGCTAAACCACATACTGCATCCATCACAACAGCATGGCCTCTGGGTGCTGAACTGGCCTGACTGCAGACCAGACCTTTCATCAATAGAAAATATTTGGCACATCATCAAACGAAAAATCCAGCATCGAAGGCCCAGTACTGTTGAGCAGCTCGAATCCTGCATCAGACAAGAATGGGACAACATTCCTCTCCCAAAACTCCAGCTGCTGGTCTCCTCACTTCCCTGTCATTTACAGACAGTTGTTAAAAGAAGAGGGGCTGCTACACAGTGGTAAACTTAGCCCTATCCCAAACTTTTTTGAGATGTGTTGCTGACATTAAATTCAAAAGCAGTTCACGTTTTCCATGAAATTGTAAAATGTCTCACTTTCAACATCTGATATGTTGTTTATGTTCTACGGTAATAAAATATGAGTCCATGAGATTTGCAAATCATTGCATTCTGTTTTTATTTACATTAAACGCAGTGTCCCAACTTTTTGGAATTGGGGTTGTATAGAGTCCCCAGGTGGCCCCCCTTGCAAGATGCTACCCAGAGACTCAAGAAGGCTGTGTACTATGTTATCTGTGCCTATAGTTGGGTCATAAACCTCAATTCCGTGACCATTCTCTGGCTAATACGTTTTGACGACTGATTTGACTTCTATACACCCTTTATAAAAAATTTAGCCCCCATGTCCCTCGCAAAAATGTCGGCATTTTTTGCTAGAGGGCCAAATCCAAAATGGCCGCCGGCATCATCTTGAAAAAGTATTTTAAAAGTATTATTTTTACCAGAGCACCTACAGTTATGTATGAATACACTTTTTGTGGCAAATTGACCATGAGGATTGTGATTCTGACATCATTTTGAGATTTAGGCATCATCTTGGCTTTGAAATCCAAGATGGCCGCCATCTGGTAGAGCGAGAACATCTTTTCTAATATACAAATTTACTTTTTAATCAGAGCACCTAGAATAATGCATGAAGACACTATTTTTGGTAAAATTGACCATAAGAATTGTAATTCTGATATTAAAGCCCCACCATGGAGGAATTGGTATGCTCACGATCACAGAAGCTAGTTGTCGAGAGCTGGAAAAAGGACCAATTCAGTATGTTTGCAACTACATCTGTAGCCTACAAAGGTATGCACAATCACCTGAACCAAAGAAATGCTGTTAAACTCTGCTGGCTCCACTGCATACAGCGGAAAGACAGATATTAGTGAGTGAGAGTGAGAATGCTAATGAGCAAAGTACAGCTAGTCAACTATCGCTAAATGTCTTACAAATCCTGGACTATCCTGACACTCGTGGAACTTAAGTAGCAAGCTAGCCAACATAGCTATCACAATAACATTGTAAAGAAGCCAAAGAGCACTTATTACTAGCTTCGAACTACAAGAGTGTTAATAACAAACTTGCTAACATTGCTAACGAGAGGTCTTGCTAGCACTAAACCTAGCAAACCCTGTTGTAACTTCCTTACTTTTTTCATGACAAACTAGCAAGTGAATAACTTCCCTAGCACTGACAAGGTAAAATTGTTCCATAGTGTTACATTAAGACATTATTTTGATCCCAAAGACTAAAATGGCCACCATCCGGGAGAGCAAAAATGTACAGGTACATCTAAAAAAAATTGAATATCGTGGAAACATCATATATCGTGGAAACAATCAAGTGAATGAAACATTAGCCTGGCTCTGCCCTACTACGTACTTCCGCTCAATTTTCATTTCCCCCTTCAGTACGTTGTCTGTGTCTGTGGTATATTCACAGGTTTTCTTCGGCCAAAAATTTGCAGATCCAATCAGTGAACAGGGGGAGTAGCTAAGAACGATGTTAGCATTGGCTAAAATAAGAACGATGTTAGCGATTGGTTATGGCAGATCCAGAGTGGCTCTGCCCTCCTACGTACTTCCTCTCAATTTTCATTTCCCCCTTCAGTATGTTGTCTGTGTCTGTGGTATATTCACAGGTTTTCTTCGGCCAAAATTTTGCAGATCCAATCAGTGAACAGGGGGAGTAGCTAAGAACGATGTTAGCATTCGCTAAAATAAGAACGATGTTAGCGATTGGTTATGGCAGATCCAGAGTGGCTCTGGGCAGATCCAATAGTTTTAAACTTCAACAGAGTACCCACATTCAAGGAAGTTAACGCTTGGCAATGGAAAGTGGCCGGACTCTCTGTACATTATGAAATATGTACGAGAGTTTGGTAGGACCAGGCTACTGAAACATGCCACTGAATGTGTAATGGTTATAGAATGTATGAAGGTGTCATTTCATGAATTACGTTTTAAAAATGTTTTATATAATATTTCATTTTTAAATACATAATATTGTATTATAAATTAATACAATAAATAATAAAGTACATTTTATTTATATATTTTAAATAAACAGCAATTTCACAAGGTCGTCTTATAATGTAATTTGTTTGACTAAATTCTCGAAGGTTCTTTTAAACCCCACCCACTACAATCATATCATCACTCACTTCATTCTCACTCTCACTTATTCATTTCTGTTCTGACGGCAAAGTGAATTGACAATTGCAAACATGCCAGGCATTCCATGTGTTCTTCTGTGTGGCATGCTTTGTGATAAAGACACTGATTCAATTATCTCAATGGAGAGGTGGGCGAATCTAAAGAAAAAGGCCCTGCTATGGAAGGGTCTAGACAAGTATGGAGATGTCTACCCAACTGTCGATTGGGATAAAGGTCCCATTGGACAATGTGTTCATAATGCATGTATGTTGACATTTTCAAACGCCAAAAAGCTGGAGCAAGCCAACAAAAGAGCTGTTGGCCATCTTGGGTTTTGGGGTCAGAACAATGTCTTAATGTCAAAATTATGTCAATCACAATCCTTATGGTCAATTTACCACAAAAAGTATCTTCATGCATCATTCTAGGTGCTCTGGTTAAAAAATAAACTTGTGTATTAGAAATTATGATTTTTCCTCTACCAGATGGCAGCCATCTTGGATTTCAGGGCCAAGATGATGTCTAAATCTCAAAATGATGTCAGAATCACAATCCTCATGGTCAATTTGCCACAAAAAGTGTATTCATACATAACTGTTGGTGCTCTGATGAAAATAATGCTTTTTAAATACTTTTTTAAGATGATGCCGGCGGCCATTTTGGATTTGGCCCTCTAGCAAAAAATGCCGACATTTTTGCGAGGGACATGGGGGCTAAATTTTTTATAAAGGGTGTATAGAAGTCAAATCAGTCGTCAAAACATATTAGCCAGAGAATGGTCACGGAATTGAGGTTTATGACCCAACTACTATGCGCCAAATAGCAACTTAGTCAGGGATTTCCTTTCCACAACCCGCAGGTGCATTGAGGCGACCCAACCCAGTGGCACTCACCCGGGGGCTTGTTAATATCACCCATCTTTGCCTGCCGGCCGGCTTACATTGCAGGTAATGAGTCTACAGGGCAGGTGTCCACGCTGTTGCTTCTGGTTGAAAGCCAGTTCATGTAATAAAACATTTTTAAACCAACGTTATTGTTGATCTTACTGCTTTTTAAACAAACACATTAATAAATGTCAAACTCAACAGTGAAGGTAATCAGTATTATTTGAGCAATACTGATTTCAGTTTTTGTGCTTTATACAGGCTAAACAGTAGTGTTAGGACAATGAGGCTTCATGAAGCATTAGCTTTATTTACGGAGCCTAAGAGATGGCACTCTTTGTTCAACAAAGGGCTCTAAACACACTCAATTACTATTGCTGAAGCCTTTTTTTTTCAAGCCAAGACCGCCATGTAGCAGGGTCAAAAAATAAAGCAAATGCTTCACGAAGCTTCGTTGTCCCAACACTACTAAACAGTCATGCAGGTGCAAATGTTGAAACATAGACTGTAAAAAACGGACATAGTGACCGTGACATCATAAACGTGGAGCAGACCGTTTTGGGACTGTGGAGGAGTGCGAGGCATCTGACGACACTGCACTGCAGTTACTGGGATGTTAATTTTGGCAAGCAAAAAACAAAAACAAAATGTATGTTACTGACCTCAGAAAACTGAGCAGCGACTCCTTGGAGTGTCTGTTTGTCCAACTAAACGCTGAACAAGACATTTAATGAACAAAACGTTCAAATAAACTGTCATTAAGTGAAAATACAGTGGAAGGGTCAAAGTGACATGTTGCCGTGGATACGCATTGCTTTTCTTCTCTCCTGATGACAGCTTGTCTTGTTCACACAAATCACACATTTCTTTATCTTCTATTATTTTCTAATTAATTTACACAATCTTGTCTTGAGGTGAGAAATTGTATTTTTTTGTATTGAAATGGATGGATCCAAATGCTTCTGCAGCCTTTGTCAGCGCCCCCTGTTCGGTAGAATGCAGCTTAAGGCACTTCCTGGTTTGCCTCCCTGCTCAGCCCCGGAGGTTGACGCTTATGTTGAACACAGATAACAATATAGAATTTTGAGCAAAGAAGTTCTTTCTTATGGTTATGTGCCTTGTTAAGGTCGCTTTAGTCCTTGACCTGTCAGTTCTGGGAGCGTTAAAAACTGAGATGTGGTTAAAATCTCTGAAAAGCCAGAACCTTGAGACTATTTTGTCACTTAATACATAAAGTGTAAACTGATTCTCACTCTCAGTAAGCAAATAACAGTTTTGTGCTCCTTTAAGCAGTGCTTAGTGTTGTGAGAAATGTCAGAAACTGAGACCAAAGCTCCCAGCAGGGCTTTGACATGCAAGGAACAAACACATTTCCAGCACATGTTAAGAATATGACATTATGACACGGTAAAAAAATGAAATTAAAACTGTATTTCAATACAATTTTGAGTTGATTTCAGGCATATTTAGGTATGAGGTTGTGAATGTGCAAATGCCTTAAATGCCTTTTTTTGCATGGTGGTTGAATCAACAGCTTTTCAACTATAAAATGTATGCTGAAAATGCTTCTTGCAGGTGTGAAGAATAAATTCATCAAATAAATTAAACAGGCTGGAAATGAATGTTCTCTGTCCAAAGTTAAGGCTTCAGTAAACTTACTTCTTGAATGGTGCAGACAAACAAATTCTGAGGAAACTGCAGTTGCTTGCCAGTGCAGCAGGGTGCCATCTGCTCAGTTGCAAGACTGTCCATCACCAAGAAAAGCCAATCAAGCAGCTTGACTGTGACGAGGTGACACCCTGGAGCCTGCAACAGCAGATGGAGGAGAACAACCCTAAATAAACAGCACTGAAATGCACTCAGACACTCATCTACAGCAAAAAAACTGTACATTAAACAGCATGAAGACACATCATAGCACCACTGTGGCCCATCTGGGCTGTCAACATTGAACACAGTATTGTAATGTACATCTACAGTATGAAGGGTTGCATGTTTGCTGTGTGATGCATAAGATGCATGCATAAATCAGGCAAACATGATATTTTGGGTTTCAGTGATACAAAATATCACTGAAACCTAAACAGAATTGGAGCTTCTAAGACATTTGGACCGGATTCCATCGAGTGTTTCATTCTTGTTTGTTCTTCTGACAGACTTTCAGTCCGTTCATACCTTTGTGATTCCATCCAACTATTTGGTTACACTGTAAAAAAAAACCCTGTTGATTTTACCGTAAAGAACTGGAAGCTGTGGTTGCCAGAACGTTACCGTAAATACGGTGCAACTTTTTCTAATATTACGGTAAAAATATATTCACACTGTTGATTTCACGTTTAAGATTGCCACTTTATTCCATATTTTACCGTAAAAAATAAAACGTTTTTCCATAAAAAAAAACGCTGTTCTGCCATACAATTGACAAAAAAATACTTTATAATGAAAACACATAAATTAAATATTTTACCATTTAATGACAGTATATTTTTTGAGATACGGTGTTTATACATTTAACAGTGAGAAAAAGTATTTTTTTACAAAAGATAAATGCAAAAATTACACTGGTGGCTTGTATATATATTACATTAAAAACATATTACAGTGTATTTTACAGTGGAGTAATGTATTTTTTAAGAAAAACAAAACTGTTTGGCTGACTTATACATTTATGGTGTTTCATTGTTACTGAAACTGAATTAACTCATTTATCATTTTACGTCTTTTACTGTCATGGTTTAACAGTTTTTCACCGTAAAATCTACAGACATTTTTTACAGTGTAGAGATCAATCATTTTTTAATCCGCAAGCAAGATTTCAAGAAAATGTTCAGTGTGTATTCATGATCCTAAGAGGATGGCCCCATGGATGGATTTCAAATGAACACATGCACAAAGGCCCCCTGGTGCACCCAGAGAAGCAGCTGTTAACACATTTTAAAATACAAAGATATGTAAAACAACCACAAAGAGACACAAAATGACCACGAAGACTGACAAAAGGAAAAACAATATATGCAAAACCACTACGAGCACAAAATTACTATGAACCCAAAATTACTACAAGTACACAAATACCAACAGGACAACTAAAAAGGACCAAAAAGAGCAACAAAACGAGCCGGCTCCAAACCCAGGCCTTTCATCACGTGATGCTGTTCTGCTTGACTCTGTTCATCAATGCTAATAAGGAAGCACAGTGAGATTTAAAACAGGTTTAATCTGTGTTTCAGCTCTGTTTCAGACATGCCCTGCATGTGGGTTTGCTGTGTAAATCCAGTTGTTCTGTCACCTCTCCAGCTGACTCACCGCTGTCTTCCTCATCAAATCCCATAAACAAGGAAAGCCAGGGATTAGTCCCAGCTAAATACACTAAGCTCATTTGATAATCACGGCTTCTCCCCAATCTCTGCTAATTAACAATGGATGTGACGAAATTAATCTACATGAATGCCTGTGAGTATCCGTCGGTGTTATCAGCATCACATGAATGGGTTTTGTTCCTGCATTTCATGGCCTTTGTGGCATTAAACTGTTTTGATCCAGTTCCAGCAAATTGATAAGCAGGTGGCTGAATATCACCTCAGGGTGCCCTTGAGACCATTCAAGGTCCACACGGTAGATCCCACCATATGTCCACTCACCTTTCCAAGGCACCCAGTATGTCAGAGAACATCACATTAGCTGACTGTGATTCCCTCTGTACACTGACCACAATTACAGTTTGGTTTAGTCAAACACAAAACCCAAAAATCTTGATAATGATTCAGACGTGAGGAGTATATTCTGCCCTACGAAGCCAAACTGCAGTAAATACAGAAAGGACACAGAGAGAAAAACTGCTTTCAAGTTTTTTTTGTTTTTTAACTGGTCAGCCAAATGTGTTATAGGTAGATAAAGTGATATGACACTTATTTCTACATGTATTGATGATGTTATTATTATGCTCAAGAATTTATTAAGATTTATTTGACCTTTGACCCCAAAAATGTAGTTACTGCCCTCTGGTTTTGCTGTAAAAGGTTCTAATAGTGATGATAAACAGAGTAACAACAGTAACAACAATGTTGCTGTCTTCTTTCAGCTTTTATATTTTGTTTTCAGTGAATTTCTTTTTCAAATTGGTTTTGTGATTGAAAAAATATGGGTATTTTAGACTTAATATTATAAAGTAATGTTATATTTAAGTCTTAATATAATTTTATCTTACTTTTGTACTTAATCAGTATCTAGATAAAAAATTTCCCTTTCAAATAAACTCATAATTTCAACACAATGAAGAAATACAAAACTACATGGTTTTATGTTAAAATTTGTATATATATCCAAAAGTGCAATTACTGCAGTATACTTTGGTTTTGAGTTGGATTTTGTAGAATCATTAATTCTCCGTATTAAAGCAAAACTGAAATCTAAAACTTTGTCACACGATAAAACAGACATCAAGGAGTTCATTTTTAGTTATAACTCAATTTCGATCTAAAATGTAGTTACTGCAGTTAGACTTTGTAGGGCAGTTTATATATATATATATATATATATATATATATATATATATATATATATATATATATATATATATATATAAGCATATTGCATGATTAATCGATAATTGCATAGAGAGAGGGCACACACAAAGTTAGTGAATTACGCATTTGATAGTGACCTTCGTCACACAGAGACAGAATAAGAGACAGAACAACAGATTATTTAACACATCATTAAACTCCATGGAATTCAGGTCAGTGTGGTAAAGGGTCACAAGATAAATCGATTTATATTGGGTCTATGAACGGGTTCCCCGTAAATTTCAGATGCTTTATCTGTTCATTGTTTTAAACTTTGTGTGGTGGTGCTGCTGGGCGATCCGTTATGTTATTTCATTACTCAGGGGTTAGAGTGCGTATTGACCATATCATTTAGTTAGTCACGTTATTTTGTGCTTCTGTGACAGATCTGTTAGTGTGACATGCTTTGAACGAGAGGCAGGAGATATATATTCTGAGAATTTTCTTTATTAAATGTGCTCATGATATATGTTAGTTCTACCATCTTGAGTATTTCCTTATTTGTATATTTGCAGTATTTGTGGTGTGGTCTTGACCCAACTTTGCAAATTAAACAATGTTGTTCCTTGATAGAAAAAACACACTCCGATTTTTTCTGTGTAAAGTTAAGTATAAGTTTTTGATTTCAGAAAATATGTTTTTGTAAATTTGACATTTTAATCTTGGAGAAGTCTGGTTATTTTTTCTCATAAATGTAGAACTTCAATCACAAAGGAAGAGGAGGAGAAAAGGTGTGTTTCTGCAGAAGCCCTCATTGTAACAGAATCCACTTCATTTCATTTAAATCTGATAAACAATCTAAATAATGTTCCTGAAGTGGTCTAATCTCTTTAGGACAGAGAGAGCAGGAGGACGGAGGGCAAGACGGGTGAAGAGGATTGTTAATTTCATCAAAATGGTGGCTTGAGGAGTGGAGGAGTCTGGAGATTCAGCCCACAGGGGGAAAAAACCTTCCCTACTCCTTTATCCTGTTACATATTACACTGTCTCCCACTGCTCAGCCTAATGCTTAAACTCAATTATTCCTCCTACAGTTAGACAAATAGCCACATCAGCTGGGGAGAGTGTTCACACTGCCCCTGAGTATATTTGTACCTGCAATGCATTGATATTTGGGGCCAATATTAGCCTTTTATTAAATCTGGTGCAGTCAGTGTCATCCATCTTGGCTATGATGGATATGACGCCATTTGTTTGGTTACGTATTTAAAGAAAAAATGATACACAATGCACTGATTACCCAGGATGCTCTTCTGAACAAATATGATGAGTGATTTTGGTAGGATGACATAGTAAATTACTCAAATATGTTCCAAAAGAAGTTAAAGTATCTCAGAGCTTCAGTAAGAATAAAATGGATGGGTGGATGGGATGCCAGTGTAGCCCACTGGTCTGAGCAGTCATTGTGATAACATTTATAAAACAAATGTGGCAATTTATGAAATAACTATCCCTCAGTCATTGTTTTGTCTCGCTTATATCTGGAGAGAGACTGACGTGAGCATGATAGTAGCACCAGCAAGTTTATCCATTTTGATTGAAGAGAAGAAACTGATAATAACAGTGCGGATGCTCCACCTTTCCTAACCAAACAGGGGGTTAGCAAATAGTGAGTAGGTGAGTTCAACAGAATTCTCACAAACTTTTTTTATTTGTTTAATGTATGATTTCAACTAGCCTGGCTAACGCCAGACTATATCACAAATGAGATCTAGTCTGGCAGCAATTATTTTTAGAGGAGAGAGGAGAGTAGAGGAGGCGTGGTTTACGATCCTCCAGAGCCGTTTATTGGTCAATATGAATGTCTATCAAAGCGTCTGTAGGTAGCTCTTAGCCAATCAGATCAGTTATACCAGATGACGTATGTAGAGCGACGGGAATTAATGTTTCCATAGCCGGACTAGCCCTCTAGCATCTCTACTTTGAGACTAAAATGCTCAGTTGTGCTTCTGCAACGTGTTTCTGCAGCATGTTCTGACTCTGGCTGCTCTGTAGTTTCAGCTCAGTCTACCGGCAGTGTTGGTGTGTGTGTGTGTGTGTGTGTGTGTGTTGCTTGCTGCTTTGCTTCTCCAGTTCTCGCTTTCTGCAAGATTATTTATTTTAATGCCTTATTTCCCCCTCATGTCATTCAGCCACACACATCCACTGATTTTATGGTCACTAGAGGAGCTGCTGGGGGTCTCTGGGGGCTCCGCTGTCCCCCGGCTCGTAGTCAGATCACCGTGGTTACAGCAGCGAGCGGTAGCGGGGCTAGTTGGTAGATTAGGCTTTGGCCAAATCCAGTCGGAAGCAAGACTAAAACATCCTTTTTGGTGGTGAAACAGGAGTGTAAAGTCAAACGGTCAATCAACTTTCACTATCTATCTGTCTGCCCTTCCGTCCGTCCGTCTGTCCGCCCATCCATCCATCCATCCATCCATCCTAGTAAGCTAGCCTATCAAATCAAATCAAATCAAATCAAATCAAATCAAAATTACTTTATTTATCCTCAAGGGGAAATTCAGTAATCAGTATCCAGAAAACCTCCCATACAAATTCACATTAAATTCCTTTTGCACCTCCAGTGGTGTTGATTTTCCATAACAGTGGGATTTGTGCATGCTGTGTTGGCAGTTTTGAGGTTTATTCACACTGCAATAAGCTCTGAACCTTGTCATGTAACCTGGTACGGCGAGGCGACCCTCTCCTTTCTTCTTATATCTCAGCTAAAGACGGTACTAATAAACAACATTTCAATGTTATTTTCCTTTTTTTCTACATTACAGAAAAAGAAGAAAAGATGGGGTGAGACCAAAGGTCTCTAAACAGACAGTCCCATGTTCCAGACTGCCGGGCCTCCAGGATGACCCAGATGTGAGCAGCTTTTATTGAACAAGGTGTTAGCAGTCAGTCATTAACCTCTGTGACTATGGTGACCCTTCCTGCAGCTGCTTCTCTAAAACAACTTGTGAGTGCTCTGCTGTGTTGTTGTCAGGTAGCAGCATGCTGTGTTCAGCTTCCATAACAGCTCTATATGCCTGTATGACCACCGGTCCTGTTGGGTGCAGAGTCTAAATATTCCAAGGACAGAAAGGTTACATGGCAAATATGCAATACAGGCTACAATTCACCATTAATAAACACAGAATGTGTTACAATGGTTTGACATTGTGGCAGGGAATAATACAACTGTACTAAATGCAGGGAGTCAAATACGCTTAATCCCGCTTGGAATTATCTTCATGTTTGAGAATAACAGTAAATTCATGCGGAGCCGTCAGTGTCTTTGGTGCATTTCTCACATCACTATTAACATTTGCACAACAGTTAGTTCAACCTCCACAACATTTAGTAATTTGTGCTCATCATAGTAGCAGTTTCTCATTCCTAACAACACATTATGAATGCTTCTGGACAGTCATAAAGAGCTGTCATACAACTCTCTGCTGTTTTATAACATAACTTTCACAAAAATGTGAAACATACATATTCAGTGTGTTGTACTTAGTGACCTCACTAAATACAGTAATGTGTAACTTTACTGTTGTTTTCTAATGGCTGTGTAAATAGTATATAGTCTGTCTGGAGCATTTTCAGGTAGCGTCACCAAGATCTGACTTTTTATCATTAAAACATTTCCAGAGTAAACTGTCATAATGAGAACATGACAGAGACATTTGACTATCTGGTTCATAAACATGGTGTCAGGACTTAGATAGATGGATGGATGGATGGATGGATGGATGGATGGATGGATGGATGGATGGATGGATGGAAGGAAGGAAGGAAGGAAGGAAGGAAGGAAGGAAGGAAGGAAGGAAGGAAGGAAGGAAGGAAGGAAGGAAGGAAGGAAGGAAGGAAGGAAGGAAGGAAGGAAGGAAGGAAGGAAGGATGGATGGATGGATGGATGGATGGATGGATGGATGGATGGATGGATGGATGGATGGATGGATGGATGGATGGATGGATGGATGGATGGATGGATGGATGGATGGATGGATGGATGGATGGATGGATAGATAGATAGATAGATAGATAGATTCATTAACATGAATCCTGCTGTAGAGGAATGAGCTCTGATCCATTTAGAGCAGGTGATACACTTTTACAGGTTATCAACTAGGTTTTACAGTTTGTACTAATTGTTTTGGGAAATGAATTAACTGCTGTGCAAATGCTAATAGTGATGTGAGAAATGCACCAAAGCGACTGAGAAAAACAGTAATTTAGAGTTTCACATGATCTCCCTTTTCTCCAGAGAGCTAGAATAGAAATGTACGGTGACCAGAGAGGATGCAGTTACCTGTTACTATCTCTCCTGCAGTGTTTTAGTGTGAAAGCCAATTACACAACTGTACTCCAACACTCAGCCCACAGAGCAAATTATGATAATTCTAACATTTTCATATGACTTAATCTCTCACCACTAATCCACTGATCTTCCTCCTCTAACAGATTATATTTTTCAGGATGTTGCTGTTTTTTGTCATCTAACGGGGGTGTGAATAATTTAGAGGTCATTAAAATTTTAGCCTCCTCCTCCTGGTAACACGAAAAGCCACTCTGTGCACAGGATGCTAAGTCACAATTTATTCATGAGGAGATGCCACACAACCAAGTAACATAGTGAGATTTGGAGCTGGACAGTGGAAGCCAGCCCTGACATTAGCCATGCATCATTACTGAGCACTGTGTACAGTATATGTCATTATTAGCAAGGTCAGAGCTGTGTAGCATGCTGACTCCCAGTAGCAAGTCGCTGAGTGACAGGGAGTCCAGCAGGGATTATTGGAGTTCCCTCCAGGAATACAAGCAGCTGTTCCATGTGAATGAAAAACTAGAGACTAGAATCTGTTTACTCTTTCTAGCAGCGTAACCCCCCATCATGCTTGTTGTGAAGGACGGATGTTTTCTCTGGGGTGATGGATAGACAGTGGCATAGCACCATTCTTCCATTTCTGCCTAGTGTTAAGAATCAGATGGAAAAAAGAGTGCAGTCATCACAGCTTTGATTATTCTTGTGTTCTTGTCCCAGCAAAAAAAAATGAAAATATTATATTTAGCAGGGTTGATAGGGACATGACCAATACTAGTACCAATAATATATAATAATATAATAATAATACCAATACCAGTGACTCAAAAATGACACGGCCAGCTGCTCAGATTTCTTGCTGTTCAAAACTCACTTTGCATCCCGTGATCTGTTTAGGAACAAACTCAACACCGTTTCGTGACATTACCACTGAAAACCACAATACAGTTTTTCTCAATTGCTAAAACAATAATAATTCCTGTTGTGTGAATCAGTTGCTCAGTTGCCTAAACTCATTCCCCGAATCCAACATCCTTTTGACAAAACCATAAACTATCTTCATCTAGTAAAACACTATTAGCAGATCTCAGTCATTGCTTTTGCAAAACTCTAAACACAATTCTCCTGCAATAAGACACAGTGATGCAGTTGTGATACATAATGGTGACAACAAGTGACGAAACATGAACACAAATGAAACACAACGGTCATCCATTGAACACCACGATTCTAAACTGATCACATTGTTTCTCTTCATGTCAACACCAGGGTAGATCTTCTTGAAGCCATGGAGCTAGCTGGAGCTAGCTGGAGCTAGCTGGTGATGACATCAGAGAGGAGATGTCTAGACTACTTTACCCCCGTTGCCTGCAGAGCAAATATTGCCAGTGATGTGGATGAGTTGCTGTTACTGAGCCAGCCCAAAGACGAGACGACGCTCAGTGAAGCTCAGTCATCAACTGTGTGAAGTGGTTTGAGTTTTTTTAATATATATATACTTTTTACAGTACATTGTAGGCTGTACACTTTAATTTGTATTTGTCAATTTCAGGATGATTTTTTTCACAGTACCTGTGTTTCAATGCAGAGTAAATGCTGAATCCACTGAGTTGTGCCATCTTTTTATTTTTTATTTTACCTTTGAGATGCAAAATGCATGTGCTATACTTTAATGTGACCAATAAACATTTCTCCATGAGCTACATGCCTTCAACACTGTGTTTATAATTGTGTAGTGTGAAATGACGCTCAGCAGTTTTTCTTTTTTGACCAATTAGTTCAAGATGTGACAACATTGTTTAGTTTTGAGAACAGGTCAAACTATTTTGAGGCGATGGGATGGTTTTGCTAAAAGAATCAGAAGTTTTGTGAATGTAGTGTGAGAAAAGAGTTTTGTCTTTAGAATTCTGAGAAAAGGACAGGAGGATTTGAAAAATGTGTTTTAGCAATTGAGAAAAACGGTAATAAACCTTGTAAATCCAGAAGATTTTGGTTCAAATTTGTCAACTTCCTGTGTCTTAATTTCTGTCTGTGTTTAGCATCTTTCAGTCTGTCACATGCATGGTTCCTTTCTCTCCACATCAGTCTGATTTTAAATTTTTTCAAATTATAGTACAGTATAAAGCTGCCAGGAACCCCAAATACAAACAAAAGACAGGTTTCTATGGAAATGTGTCTTTTTTTTATTATTTTTTTATTTTTTACTATTTATACACAAACAAAAACAGCAGAAATAATAATAGAAAAATTAAAATATAAAACAATCTATTTGCATGCAAATTAAAACATTCAACTGGATATCTCAGCTTGTCTGTTATATGAATAAAGTTATTACTGTAAACAAAACATGCTCAGTATATTTTCAATGAATCGATGGACTCCAGAGGGTTAATACACTCATTTTCTTTTTCATTTTCACATTTTCCCAGTTATAGGTGATGGTGCTGTAAGTGTACAACTGCATCATGAGATATGATTTTACCATTAGACAAATTTACAGTTGGTTACTGCCTCAGGTGGCATGGGTGACTACAGAAAATATTAAATGAGAATATCTAATAATATGCAGTCTAAAGAAGGTATAAATGTCTTCAGTAAAATAAATGTGTTGCCATTAGGCGTGATGCCTTGAATCTTTTTTTCCTCTTTGTTTCAAATGCTTAAAGGCAGCTACATTTTCTACCACCACATTGTACTTTTCATCTCAAGCCTCTTTTTCAACTGTGGGGGATGATTAAATATTTTAAGAAAATAACACACATTCTCACTTGGTCAGTGCCTCTTGGCCTCAGGTACAGATTCTCTAGATACCTCTAGCATCCTTTTCTGATGAGTCCGGGACAGTGTAGTGTTCATTAAATAACCTTCTGTCTTAGGCTTGTCATTAAAAAATACAGGTTTTAAAACTCTATGGAGTCTGGGGCTATTTAGTCCATTTTTGAATCCTTTTCATCCTGCCTGGATACATCACTTAAAAATGTTTAAATACCATGTTGTTGTTGTTGTTGTTTATATGACCATGATGATGATTAATAATAATAGATTTTTTTATTCTGACCTACTGGATCAACATTTTGAACCAAAAAGAAACAAAGAACAACCAACATAAAGGTGATCCTGTCATCCAACTCTGGTTTTTATTCTAATGGGACCCAAAAAAATTCAACACAAAATTACCAAAATTGTTACACTAAACACACAAGACACGAATAAAATAGTCATTTTGTGTCTTTGTAAGTCATTTTGTGTGTTTGTTTTTTTGTAATTTTGTGTGTTTTTTTTTCATTTTGTGTAATTTTGTGTCTTTTTTAGTCCTTTAGTCCAACATAAAATGTGATTTTGAATCTTTTTCTTTACTTTCAAAACACTATCATGCTCAATAAAGAATGTTAAATGTGTCAAATGTGACCAAAGGTGTCAAATCTACCATATAAGAGGGTTCCATCCAGTTCTATCATTTGATACTAAATCTATTTGAGCTTGTCTCCAGTTTTACTTGGTATATCATCATCAAACTGAAACTGGCCTCATGGAGTTTACAGCCAGAACTTTAGAGGTAAATGTACAGTAGGGCTCCACGCTGCTTTGTTTTCTAGTCTGGAGGTGATGAGGGTTAAGATGAGGACAACAGGGTAAGGTTTATTTGACCCATCCACCTTCCTTCCCACCTGCCCTGAGTTGACCTTTGCATTATGTATATTACCTATGCTACTCTATGTCCCATAATGCCACCAATTGCTTTACATTAGAGTTAATGGGAAGACTGTTGTTTGTCATACAGACACTAAAGGGTGCCCCGTGTGTCCGTATATGCTGCAGAGGGGCACGGATTGACACAACAAATGCCATCAGTAGCAATGAGTTGCATCCATATCAATACTTTGTACAGCTTGTAAAGACAGTACGGTTTAACAACGGCACATTGCAGAGAATTCTGGGCCCAAAGCCTCCAAATAACCTGTCTCTGAAAACCACCACACATTTCAATTGTGTTTGCAGTTTTATCAGTCCGTCATTAAGAACTGTGATCAGGCAGATGTCTTCACTTGATACACTGCAAGAAAATGTGTGTCTAAAAACCAGATAGAAACAGTAAATCTGAGGGAAATAATCTTGCTGCATGGACAGATAATTTACCTTGACAAGATTTATTAAATTAAGATTATTAAATCTAGAAATAAGCATGTTGAACACCTAAAATAATAAATTAACTCTTAAAACAAGATAAATTAAAGCCCGAGCAGAGTGACCTGACAATCATTTGTTTCTTACCAAGATAAAAAAAAACTTTAGATTTAGAAGTGTTAGATAATTGATCTTGTTTTAAGAGTTAATTTCTTATTTTAAGCGTTTAACATGCTTATTTCTAGATGTAATGATATTCATTTAATAAATCTTGTCAAGGTAAATTATCTGTCCATGCAGCAAGATTTCCCTCAGATTTACTGTTTTTATCTTGTTTTTTAGACAACACTTTTTTGCAGTGTATATGCTGTGTTAGAGGTTATGGCCTGGTACACATGGGGATAACACGCTCACATGCAAAATGCAATAACAAATATTAGTGTATACAAACAACAAAACCTTTCATACACAATGTGATTTTTATGATTTTTCCGTCTTACTCTATAACAACCTTTAGAATTAGGTAGGTGCAACCACACTCAAGCCTGTGGACTCAATCTAAAAACAAATCCTTAAAGTACAAGATAAAAAAACAAAACAAGGGATCACCATCACTGAAATATCCTGAAAAAAAATAATTTACTAAATTTATTCATAATCTCACACTCGCCTCTTTAAGGCTGTCAATGTTTAATCCCGGCAGTTGCAGCGCCGTTAGTAGTGTTGGGACAACGAAGCTTCATGAAGCATTTGCTTTATTAACAGAGCCCAAGAGATGGTGCTCTTTGTTCAACAAAGGGCTGAAAACACACTCAATTACTGTTGCTGAAGCCTTTTTTAAGCAAAGACCGCCATCTAGTGGGGTCAAACAATAAAGCAAATGCTTCACGAAGCTTCATTGACCCGACACTAGCTGTTAGGACTGCAGAGTCGACTGGGTACGGCAGTTCTCTACGTTCAGAAGTTTTCGGGTTTTTCCTCAGTTAAAGTAGTGGAGAAGTGGGACAAACACAGACTCAGGAGGTTCTGCAGTGTTACGAGCCTCGAACTACACTGTTGTTTTGTTTTTACGGTATAAAAACCAGCAGCTGTGGTTGCCAGAACATCACCATAATAAATATGGTGCAACTTTTTCAAATATTACGGTAAAATTATATTAGAGATGTTTTGACAGGTGATGCTAATTAAGTTTTAACTATTGATTGATTGTGGTCTATATATTGCATGTTGTGTGTGTGTGTGTGTGTGTGTGTGTGTGTGTGTGTGCGCTATATATATATTCTGTGTAATATTTACAGGGATGTGTATGGTGGCTTGTTATGATGTTTGAATTTTTTCCTAAGGCTCCTTTGTGTGAAATTAAGATTGATTGAACTCTTCTCATGCATCATTTATGGAGATAATTAATGAGAGTGCATCTTTACTTAACTGACCTTGTCTGGAATAAATCATCAGAATAAATGCTGGGAAATGTTGTTACACTCAAGGTGAATGGAAGAAGTGGAGAAAATGGGAGGAATCACCCCAGCCAACATGTAAATATTTGATGCAGTGTTCGACCTGCTCATTCATTCATTATCCGTTATCAGTTATTCAAAGCCATGAGGACCCTGAACAGGTCGCTGTCACAGGGCTGACACATGGACAGAGACAACCATATCTACAGGCAGTTTGATTTTAGGGAGTAGTGGGGAGAACCCAGAGAAAACCCACGCTGATATGCACACTCCACACAGAAGGGCCCCAGATTCAAACCCAGAACCCTCTTGCTATGAGCTAACTGTTGCTAACCACTGCACCACCTTGACCTGCCCATTGTGGGGCAACAATATCAGATAGCACCTTAAGATTACCAAGTATTAGTATTTTATTCTTATATCTAGCAATAGTATCCTAATTATCTTGTTTTGAGTATAATTTACCGACTGACCATAGCTTTATGTGCTTATTTCATTATTATTATTATTATTATTATTATTATTATGTGCTTATTTAATCATCTTATTGTTTAAATACTTCTTTTTAGGATTGACATGGTGAGCTTTTTCATGCTTTTCAACTGTTGAATAAGGTGAGTTTTTACCTAAAATATTGGCTCCAATTGAGAGTTTTAGTTGCATGCAGTTTGAATTATATTTTTAAAAGCCTTCTCTACCACCAGAGATTATTTTGGTTTATTTTAATGTTACTACAGTCGGGCTATTCAAGCCACAATTGCTCAAAATAAGAATATTTTTATTTATTCCGAGACATCATTGTTTTTTCAGTGTCTAGATACTTTTGCTGATTTAAATAATTCTTACAAAGAAACATTTACTTACTGCACTGGCAGATATTTGACTTGTTTCAAGCATGCATTTGCTCAATTCTAGTTATTTATTTGTATATATCTGTATATATCTGATTTCTGTCCGAATTCTATATTGTCTTTGCTTTGTCATTTTGCTGTATTTAAATAGATTATTCCTTTATATTGTGTTTCTAAAATGTTCTAATGCAGATATTCGGCCTTTACAAAACACTTTGAAGTGTTTCTGTGTATTGAAGGTGCTATCCAAATAAACTTGCCAACATATCGACATTAAGTTTAGTTTGATTATTCACAATTTCTTGAGCGGAGGTTTTAAGAAACTGTCCTCTTCAGATTGGTTATTCAAACACTTCAAGCTGCTCTTATTCCAATTTTCATATTAACAATAGATTAAATGACGTGTAGAATAAGTATTACCAGTTCTACTGTCCCCATTAACTCTACTGAGCTTTTTAGCAACTCTCTTGTATTCTACTCATTTATTTTACAGCCTATGACTTTGATGTTGAGTGGAGTGTGTCTGAACAAACAGTAAAGTTAGTGAGTTCCTGAAGATCTCAGTTACCAAACCAGCTAAAAGGACGATGAATGTTGGACTGCTGCATGTCAGTGTTGCATAAATTTATGTTTTTCTCTTTGGTACCTCTTCTGGTGTAGCTTATAATGATGTTTTTTCTCACATTTTAAGTGAAGCACACAATCTCATCTCATCTCCAACCAAAAAAACGTTGAAAACCAAACCATGACCATGACGTTTACCGAAATAAAGTTGTTGTAGTTGCCTGAACCAAAACTATTCGGTGTGCTGGTACCTCAAAAAAAATGCTAATATTGTATACATTTGCAATTTGGGAGGCCCTAACTAGGCCAGCCATTAGGGAACTATGGACAAACTCTGAGGAGGAGGACAAACTATGAGGCCGTTTCCACTACTGGGCAATACCCGGAATGAGCCTGGTTGGTGATTGGATAGATCGCTAAGCAGGATGTGACGTAGTACTCTACACCACAACAACACGCGCTGTTTGTAAAAGCCAGCAAAGCAGTGTTCCCAACTTAGCCACTTTGTTGCTAAATTTAACTACTTTTCAGACTCCCTTCGCAACTATTTTTCAAGAAAGCATCTGGATACAAATCCAGCGACTCCTTCTTACGCCCTTAGCGGCAGTTAGCTACAGTTAGCTCTGTAGCAGTACAGTGTGTACGTGCTAACAGGCTAACAGTTAGCTCTGTAGCAGTACAGTGTGTATGTGCTAACAGGCTAACAGTTAGCTCTGTAGCAGTACAGTGTGTATGTGCTAACAGGCTAACAGTTAGCTCTGTAGCAGTACAGTGTGTATGTGCTAACAGGCTAACAGTTAGTTCTGTAGCAGTACAGTGTGTATGTGCTAACAGGCTAACAGTTAGCTCTGTGGCAGTACAGTGTGTATGTGCTAACAGGCTAACAGTTAGCTCTGTAGCAGTACAGTGTGTATGTGCTAACAGGCTAACAGTTAGCTCTGTAGCAGTACAGTGTGTTTGTGCTAACAGGCTAACAGTTAGCTCTGTAGCAGTACAGTGTGTATGTGCTAACAGGCTAACAGTTAGCTCTGTAGCAGTACAGTGTGTATGTGCTGCTGCTGCAGGAGGTGTTCACTTAGCGATCTCTGTTTGTTTACAACAAGCACCAGACACTCTGTGCACAGTTAGTGATGCTGTTAATTCACAATCTCTTCGTTTATGATCAGCGGAGTCTCTGTGCATAATTAGCCATGCTGCTTTCAGCTGCTGACGTTGTGTACAGTTAGCGACGGTGAAAACCAAACGCCACTTTCCCCCTAGTGGAAACATGACTATTTTGGAGCTTTATTTACCTTTCTGACAAGATAGCACGGCATCGTTGGTCCAATGGACGCCTTAGTTAATCATCTTTTATATAATATGAGACCAGTATCTTCACTCTACCTTTTTAAGCGGAGCCAGCAACAGTGTGTTTATTTGCTACTCTGCCGAGCTCCTCACCTTGGTATGAATTTTCAGTTTTGTCAGTCATACCTAAAACTTCTTCACACTACTTTGGGAAAGAAATCTGAATATTGCCCCCTGAAATCTTTACACATCATCATCCTCAACATTTCCAATTGATATAAGAAATGTGCAAATGAAATTGGCAGAATGTTGAGAACATTTCCTCATGGAATTTATGCTCCCCAGAGGATGAACCCTTCTGTTTAGACATCCAGTGACCTTCAGACTGTATTGCATGGTGCATATTTCATTCTAAATGTTCCATACTCAAAGCACATGTGTGACTGTTTCAATAATTTGAATGATACCTGACGGCCTGCTGTATATATTTTACATTTTCAGCTTCATGTTTCACTCCACATACACACTTCCAGCCAGTTATCCTGTCAGACAACTGAGTTGTGGCTGAAGATCTCTGACTCAATCTTTGCAGAACATCCTGTAGTGTTCTCTCTCATATTAATCTTGTCTTTAATGTATTTCATTTGTGATAAGAGTCGAAAGCCTCAGAGGCACTCGGCACCAGAGAAGATCCAGAGATAGAGATGAGCCAGCAGCCGCCCAATGGCCGGCCTGATAAAGCTACGGAGATCCAGACGAGTTTCCTGTGACACCCGCTCTCACCACAAACGCCCAGAGGACCGCCGCAGAACACCATTAAGTCCTGTACATCTCTGATAGCAAAATCCCACAGCAGCAACAGCCTCCACACATGTGGCATGTCAGAGAACCAATGTACCTCCAGTCTGGAAATGACTCAAAGTTTTCTGGAAGTTTTGCTTTTATCTGAATCAAGGCCAAAGGACACAGAGGAGTGTAAGCTTTACAGGTTGGGAAGTCCCTCAAGGCAAATTTGTCACACACACACACACACACACACACACACACACACACACACACACACACATCCTTGTCCTTCTATCTTTGTGAGGGTCCTCATTAGAACAGTGAACTCCCTAGCCCCTTACCCTAACCTCCATCATAGGGCTGGGCGATATGGACCAAAAGTCATATCCTGATATATTTAGGCTGAATATCAATATACGATATATATCCTGATATTTTTAGCGCAAAGTGAGAGCAAATGTTCAGTCAAAGTCAAATCTGACATGTCACAAGTAGTTTTATTGAAACCGTTTATTTAGATAAAATATAAATACTGTATAACAACAGGAGCAGCTTCTTTTTTTCCTTAAATCAAAGCTCCATAAAGTGCACATTTAATTTTTTTTAATCTTAAATAAAAATGGCCTATGAAATAAAATAGGCCAATCTTTTTCTGAAATAAATATATTTATATGAGAAAAGAATAATGAACATTACAAAAGAACTAAATATGACAAACCCTAGTAAGGGCAGCATTTATATATAAAGTAAGAAGCATCTTTTATATCGATATATCGCCCAGCCCTTCTTCACCATCACAACTAAATGCCCAACCCTAACCCGAACATGAACATAATGTAAATATAAATAACATGAACATCATATAAATATAAATAACATGAACATAATATAAATATAAATAACATGAACATAATATAAATATAAATAACATGAACATAATATAAATATAAATAACATTAACATCATATAAATATAAATATAAATAACATGAACATAATATAAATATAAATAACATGAACATAATATAAATATAAATAACATGAACATAATATAAATATAAATAACATGAACATAATATAAATATAAATATAAATAACATGAACATAATATAAATATAAATAACATGAACATAATATAAATATAAATAACATGAACATAATATTAACCTGAACCCTAAAACACGTCCTGCAAAGAAGTGAGGAGCGCCCGAAATGTCCTCACTCTCAAAAATGTCCTCACTCTTTTGGTTAAAAACGTGTTCCGGTCCTCACTATGTCGGAAGTACAAGAACACACACACACACACACACACACACACACACACACACACACACACGGCTAATTATATAGAATAGACTTGATTTTACTTTAGGCATCAAGTTATTTATGTCAGAGCAACCTGAGGTTTTCCAGACATTGAGCAGACTGGAGGAGCATTAGACGTGTCCTCAGACTTCGCTGCTGGCTCGGAGTCTGTGAATGTCAGGGACATAAAAGCCTTTCAACCGAAATAAAGTAGCAACATTTCGAAAAAATCTGCTGTACTTTGATTTGGATCTACCTCTGATGTTAATAACAACTTTGAGCAAAATGTTTACATCATACTAGACTTTACTTGGTTTATTTGTTTAGAATACAGGATCGTAATACTTTTTGTTTATTTCTGCATATAATTACCCAACAAATCATTATGCAGGGGACAAACCACATGGTATGAGGTGGATAGTAGTCCAACCCAACAAAAATGACCATTGGCATGACAGTGTATTGTATTGCAGTGTTTTATAGAAAGCTTCTGGATCTGGAAGGCCTCATCATCTCTCAACAAAAAGATGATCGTGTTACCCAGATTCTATGGTACCCAATGTCTCTCTCTCTCTCTCCCTCTCTCTCTCCCTCTCTTATTTATTTGTATTATATTTTCTATAGTGTTGGGACAATGAATGAAGCATTAGCTTTATTAACAGAGCCCAAGAGATGGTGCTCTTTGTTCAAAAAAGGGCTGAAAACACACTCAATTACGATTGCTAAAACGTTTTTTTTTAAGCCAAGAGCGCCATCTAGTGGGGTCAAAAAATAAAGCAAATGCTTCACGAAGCTTCGTTGCCCCAACACTAATTTTCTACATTGTAGATTATATTAAAGACATCAAAACTATGATGGAAAACATACTGAATCATGTAGTAAACAAAAATGTGTCAAAGAAACCAGAATATGTTTTATATTTCAGATTCTTCAGAGTAGCCACCTTTTGCTTGGATGATCTCAAACGCATTAAGAAATCGAGAAATTCCACAAAATAACTTTCGACGAGGTTCACCTGCTAACTAAAAGCCATCCAGGTGAGCAGCTCATGAATCTGATGGAGAGAATCACAAAAGTGTGCAAAGCTGTCATTAAAGTGTGAAGAATCTAAATACAAAACATATTCTGGTTTGTTTAACACTTTTTTTTACTACATGATTCCATGTGTTCTTTAATTTCATTGATGTATTCACTTTTAATTTACAAAGTTGACACTATATTTTTTAAATTAAAAAACAATTGAATGAGAAGATGTGTCCAAACTTTTGACTGGTACTGTTCACAACCACAAGAAACTATTTAAATGGCTATATGTAACATTTTAAAAAATATCAAATTAGCAAATTGTGAGCAGCAATTGTTTGTTAATCTTTACAGCTTAGCTGAATGTTACTACAACTGTGCTTGTGACTGCTTATTTCCTCCATAGTTCTATGTGGTGTGAGGGAACACTGATGTCTGGTGACCCAGACTGAACTTAGCACTTTTCGGCGGTGCAGAAGTTGTTGCATAAGCACACGATGTGCAGTATGACTCTCCTGCAACATGTGACACATACATGAAGACACACACTCATGCAAACACACACCCTTCACTGATGAGTCCTGCTGGTGGGGACGGAAGACCACTGGCGCCCCCCGGTGGTTGTAAGGAGCGATAAAGACCCAGGAGGCAGAAAGCACATTTTGGTTTTGTCCAGAAGACAACTGCAACCTTCAACAGCATTTTCCTGCTCTAAAAAAGGAACCCGCTGAGTTTCATGTTGAGTCAGACTGATTCACCACATTGAAACGAGTACTGAGGAAACAATGCTTGTATGTACATGGCAAATAAAACCTTTTAGTCCTGACCACACACACAAAGAGACATGCATGAGACAGATCAGTGTGCCTACTGCTGTACAGCGGTGGTAGGAAGGGTTTCCTGAAAGATTGACAACTACTGAAAGGCCGTTTTCAGCGCTCTATCAGCGCTGATAACAGGTCTCATCCTACCTTAAAGTAAGTTTATTATAACCTTTATTTAACCAGATGCAAACCCATTGAGATCAGGATCTCTTTCACAATTGTGACCTGGCCAAGAGGTCAGCATCACACATCATGAAAAAGTGCTTTACGATAAAAAGTGTTTTTAAAAAAAGTGTTTTACGGGAACTGTACACTGCAAAAAGCCACCTCTCAAAAAGAAGGAAAAAAGTACAAAAATTTGGTGTATTTTGCTTAAAAATTGCAAAATTATCTGCCAATGGAACAAGAAAATCTGGCTTGTCAAATATCTAATGTTAACGAACCCAAAAATACCTTAAAATTAGTGTATTCAATTAATAACAAGTGATTTTTTATTGTTGTTGTTCAATGTTTCATGTTAAATGTTTAAATATTAAGTGTCAATTTACAGCTCTGTGCCAATGTACTAGTTAATGACATACACACTACACAACAATACACACTTCTATTGTTTCATTGATCATAAAACTATTGATTCATCTGGCTGCTTGTTTTAATATGTGAAGAGGTCCAAAAAGGACCAAAACACTTCAAACGATGAAAGATAAAAGATGCTGACTAAGAAGAACTATCTGATCAGACAAAAAAAAACAACAATGTAAAATTTAAAAACACAAGCACTGGTCAATGGTCTCCCACTGTGTCTTCCTCATAGAACAGAAAGCTCCAAGTGGGAGAAACTCAGACAGTTTCAGTTCAGTCTGTCAGGTTTTTCATGTCGGCGGCAGCAAAGCTAGAAGCTCTTTTTAAAAAAGTAGTGCAGGAACGTAAGGCATAGCAACTGTTTTTCTCTGCAATAAGGAGCACAGATAGGGAGGAATCCAGCCTGGAGAGCCTTTAAACTAGAGTCAGCCAGTGTGTTTATCTGAAGGCCCATTGACTGAATCTGCCTGTTGAAACAGGATTCCTGTCTCATCAAATCAGGCAACAATTATTGCAGGGAACTCCAAAACGAGATAGTGTGTTGATATTCTGTAATCAAATGTGGATTCTCCTCAAACACATTAATTTACATCACAAATACTCTCTTTGCTTTCTTTGTTAATGTTCCATTTTCCAGTTTAATACAATATGTTTGTGTGTGATTGTCAGTACAGAGAGGAAGACAGGAGGATGAAGAGAGGTCTCTAAAAGGTGTTTTATATCTAAATCTGGATTGTTCATTCTAAACCATTATTATCACACACAACAATAGACCACCACCCATAGTTAGGTTGCTTCTGAAAACTGCAAAAAGGTGTTTAGTCTAAAAACCAGATCAAACAGTAAATCTGAGGGAAATGATCTTGCTGCATGGACAGATAATTTACCTTGACAAGATGTATTAAATTAAGATTATTAAATCTAGAAATAAGCATGTTGTACACTTAAAATAAGAAATTAACTCTTAAAACAAGATAAATTATCTAACACTTCTAAATCCAAAGTTTTTTTTATCTTGGTAAGAACCAAATAATCATCAGGTCACTCTGCTCGGGCCAGTTCATCACTGCTGGCAGCTTTAATTTATCTGGTTTTAAGAGTTAATTTATTATTTTAAGTGTTCAACATGCTTATTTCTAGATGTAATAATCTTAATTTAAGAAATCTTGACAAGTGAAATTATCTGTCCATGCAGCAAGATCATTTCCCTCAGATTTACTGTTTTCATCTGGTTTTTAGACTAAACACCTTGTTGCAGTGTGGAGTCTACCTGTAGTTTTTCATGGTTCCTGGCCCTGAATCGTTCTATCTGCCACACAATGTGTTCTCATATAAACTCATCAGATAGCGATCTTTGTCACGAACCTCCCTCATCTTAAAAACAACTTCTTTAGCATGCACTCAAGGTCGGTATCTGATATGTGTTTGTATGGAACAGAATCACATAATTATGACACCCACCAGCGGTCGCCACTGCTGGTGGGTGTCCCCTGACCATGCCAGCCTACATACTGTCCTTGGGCAAGATACTGAACCCTAAATTGCTGTGGGTAGCCTCGGCCACCAGTGTATGAATATAAATATTCACTCTGCGCCGAAGCACTGTTGTAATACATAGTTGTGATAAAGAGCTCCACACTGTTGGAGCTGCAGAAGGTTAATATGGGCACTCTGTCTGAAGAGGATTGGTATGGAGGACAAGCTTCTTTAACCACTTTTCTTTTGTGTTTATTCTTTTTAGGCAAACATTAAAAAAGTGATTACACGGTTGCTGTCTCGGTTCATCTTTTCTCTCTGTGCCCTTAAAACTGCATGATGTCGGCCTTCCAGATTTTTACTTTAAAATATGTCATATTATTAAATAACGATGAAAAAATCACACTGGAAGAGAAAAATAGAGGGATCACTAAAGACAAGAAATTTACTGAGGAAAAATGTATTCTGAAGATTTCAGTAAAAGACAAATATAGTAAAGTCATCACAATCGGTGTCCAGATTTTATATACAAAAGGTTTTTAAAAAAGAGTGAAATATAATTACAAAAGCCAGTGTTGAAAAGCTTCAGTAGCTTAATTTGTCTTAGAATACATGTTCAGTCATCATGCTTAGTGCCATTTGATTTATAGTATTTGATAACTTACTACTCAGGCTATAAAGCAGTTGTACTTGGTGTTTTTGTGAATACAGCTCGTTGATTGAAAGGTTGAAGTGTGCATTTACTTGGCATATATAGTCAGGAACTATAGAGTAAAAGAGTTTGTGTTATAAAATGTAGCATTGATCGAAATGTCAAAAGTACCCTTAGGCAAGATACTGAACCCCAAATTGCTCCTGATGCTGTGTTCATCAGTGTGTGAATGAATTCCCAATGGTGGCAGGTGGCAGCGTTTAGGGTAGCCTCTGCCACCAGGATGAATGTGTGTGTGAACGGGTGAATGAGTCAGTCTGTAGTGGTTGCAAAGACTAGAAAAGCGCTATATGAGTGCAGTCCGTTTACCAATTAAAAAATGTCATCAATCTTATATATTGACAAATATTGCTATGAATGTCACTAGACGGTGTCAGCGCATGTTGCTTCGACTGAGGACAGTTAGATAGTTACAGGTATGTCGGTCCGGGTGCCATAGTATAATCCCTTTTTCTGTCCAAACGAAAATAGGAAAAAACGAAAACAGTGCCCCCTTTTCCTTTTGTCGTTTTAAATCAAAAACGGAAAAACGGATTTTGCTATCAACATCAAAAAACCAAAAAACCAAAATGAATTAACGGCCGTTATTTGGTTTTTGCAAATTCCTAATAATTAAATTAATAAGTACTTATTAATACAGGACTTTTATTTTGACGGGACTTTTATTTTCCCGCTTCCGATGTGTCCAACGTCATATCAATAAATGAGAAATGAAAAAAGGAAAAAAGGAATAAAGGAATTTGCAAAAACCAAATAACGGCCGTTATTTCATTTTGGTTTTTTGATGTTGATAGCAAAATCGTTTTTTCCATTTTTGGTTTAAAACGACAAAAGGAAAAGGGGGCACTGTTTTTGTTTTTTCCTATTTTCGTTTGGACAGAAAAAGGAATTATACTATGGGGACCCGAACCCACCAGGACCTATGTCTTCATCCAGATCTTTTTATGAGCATTTTCAATTTGCTCATAAAAAGTCCGAGAGGAAACGCAGAAAATCGGAAATATTTAAAAAAGTTGTTTAACTTGGCAGAAAAGTTGGTGTATCAATAAATGCAAGATGCAACAAAGTGCAACGGAAACAGACGTGAATAAATCATATGTTATATTGTGGTATATTTACAAAAACTAAACACTATTATATTACGTATTTTACACGTCTGTGCCCAGGAGCCAGTTGTTTCATAATCTATCCCTGTTATCACCACACAGTTCGAATTCCCCGTTGGTGCTCGGGAGCATGAGCAGCCTACAATGGTCAGGACTGCCGCTTCCCTGTTTACATCTCTGCTGCTTTGTACTACTGTACTTTAACAAATGTATGTGTGTGTGTGTGTGTGTGTGTGTGTGTGAAACCTCCCTTTAATATGTGCAGAGATGAAGGGTATGGAATCAGAGAATGCATCTGCCTTGTGTTTGAATAACAAATAACACCATTAGTGAGACAGGGGTGTTCTCTGCCAGGTCCTCCAAGATGAATGGCTGTGTCATTGCCACACACACACACACACACACACACACACACACACACACACACACAGTCATGTAAGTAAGGCTCTGGTGTTGTGTTGTTATACTTGTGGATGTTGTGTAAAAGGTGCCTCTAACTGATCTGTTTACCATCTGTATATTTTGTCCCTCTGTCTTTCTGTGTTCTTCAGTCTGTCTCTCCCACCTTCATGACGTTGTTATTCAGGTCTCTTTGGTTCTGTTTTAGGCCCCGTTCACGCGAGGACGCTTAAGGATAAAAACGACAAAATATTTTATGGGAAGTGCTTTTCGTTTAGACGGTGACGGCGTTTTTTGAGCTTAAAAACGTGAAAATCTGAAACCACCCTTTAGAACCTGATAATGTAATAAACTCCTGATAATGTAATAACCCCGATAATGTAATAAAAATCTGCACTTGTGTCCATTGAAAATGTAATAAAACCAGATAATGTAATAACTTCCCGATAATGTAATAAAGTGCATTTCCCAATAATGTAATGCACTTTTTACCAATAATGTATTAAAGTATAACATTAATGGAGGTTATTACATTATCAGGTTAGCCTTCATTTCACAAGTCCTGATAATGTAATAATTCCCCAATATTGTAATAATGTAACAGCAGACCACCCATTACTTGGGTTCAAGTGGTGATACTGTGTATCAACTCTAGCTCCAGAGCTCTAGCGCCACCAACAGGTCAAAGTTGTATGTTTAGTCACTTTTAACCCGTTTTATTACATTAACGGGGTTATTACATTATCGGGAATGTATTACATTATCAGGTTCTACACACCCTCTAGAGTGTAAACTTAGATCCTCTCCTCCGTAGCGTGTCGTCTACACTGACAAGACACAAAACTCTGATCTGATCTGCTCACGTCACGTATGTGTTTACGTCACATACATGCTCCAGTACAGGAAATAAACAAACGTGGGATTATTTCCATGGTGGGACCTTCAAGCTGCTCTGGCAGCTCTAATAAACTTACAGGAGTCTTTCCACCAAATGTCCAGGATATGTACAGATAGTATTAGTGAACAGAGAAGGATCTGGAATTACCTCCATCACATTCTGGATGCAGCGATTGGTGGGAGGAGCCAGACGGCTTTGGAGGAGACCTGGGAGATCTAGTGATGGAGGAGAACTTTGTGGAAGGAGTAGCTGATGAAAATACGTGGCGTGAAAACTTCCACATGCCCAAATAGGCTAGTGACTAACTGTCAAAAAGGGCTTTAGTTTTTGAGGTACCCCTATCGGAGGTAGAACAAAACCTGACAATGTTTTACCTCTTCTCTAAGGTCTCCCATATATCAAATGGGTTCTTAGGTTAAAATATTTTACTGCAAACATTGTTAAATTGATACATATTGTTATACATCCCAAACCTAAAAAAGAACAAAAACATAGCCTGGCCGTATGGGAGTAAAGACATATAATCTCATGTAGATTAATAACACAAGCTCTGACAGCTTTGAAACTTGGCATAATTGTGGTCAGGAAGTTGCTTTACCTATTAGAAAAAAATGGGTGTGAATATCTTGATGTATGTAAAATATAGAGACCTATGAACACTTGCCTAAAATAAGCGGACATACAAAAAATGAATATCTATGCAGAATATTCTTATTTACTCTGTAGTTGATTGGCTAGGGATTGTCATAGAAACACACATGATGGCTTGTTGGAAAGATGGGGATGTGCTGAAACCAGTGATACCAAATATGTATGTATAGGTATGAATATAGCATGCATAGTGAGCAAGTTACACCACTAAATGTATGAGGTGTCTCAAATGAAAGAAAGTGAAACATTGACACATGGTTGTGCTGAATCCAGCAATGCCAAATATGTAAATAGTATGCATAATCATTCATCACTAAATATATAAACTGTCCCAAATAAAAGAATATGTTGCATTGCATAGCAATGTACTGTACTGTATTGTTTGACATCACCGGGGGATGGGGCATACAGCTCAGCAAGAGCACACAAAGGAGACAAGGTGACAGGATTGTAGTTCTGCTTTGATGATCTTTTTAATAAAATTATAACTTAACTTCAGACAGTACAAATTAAATTATTGTCTCAAATCAAACAAATGTTCATCAAACAAAACACTCTGAGGAGGAATGAGCCCTCTCCTCACATTAAACTCCTCAGCTCTTTGGCTGGTGTTCTTCATGGGCTCGAACTTCTTTAGGTGCTGGTGCCTACTGGAACATGATAGGTTCATGGACCCATCCTGTCTGAGCCTCCATCCTCTACAAACTGGGTTCCAGAGATGAGGCTTGGCCTGATGGCTGTGACACCAAACTGCTGTTTGGTATAAGGCTCTTACTACATGTTGCTGGAAGGCATCTTCTGTTGGGGGTATATTTACTGCTGAAGAATCTGTGGTAGATGCTAGTGTGTAGCTCAGCTCATCTAGGTTGGTGCAAGGATGGCCATTCTCCTTTCTCTTTTGGCCATACAGGAGGAAGGCATATTTTCTTGCCACAGGCAAAGCCTCTTCTAAGTTTCCAGACAGTCCAATCTTGGCCATTTCCTTTAAGTCAGTCAGATGGGTCTTCAGTCTTGTGAAAGCAGTGATCTTTCCAATTCTGTACAAGCTGCTTGTGGTATCGCAACCCGTGAGGGCGTGGCATGCAGGTAAACACTCACAAGGAGCTGCTCCAAGACTCTGAGCAATTGAACAAACTGGGACAAATCTTTGCTTTAGGCCATGTCCAGAATGCATGAACACTTGTGAGGATCCAAACTTCCCTTTGCTTGAATAGTCAGAACTATAATTGTACCTACCTATCTTTATTTGTTGCCAGTTAAATTCCAGATTGATGTAAGATTTTTCAAAACTTTTGAAGGTGGTCTGGCCACCAGTCAATTATGGAACTTTTCATTAACTGCTCCAACAGCTTCATTAACTCCTTGATGTGCTCTAAGTCGATAGCTGTATCCCAATGTCAAGGATCCTTCCTTGGTAGGATCCTTCCTTCGGAGTCGGGTCCTCCGGAGGCGAGGCAAGAGTCCTTCCTTTCACTGGTGTAATGCACAAATGGGACAGCCTTCGGAGTGTGCAGCTCTGCGTCATTGCGTAATTGGACGTCCTGCTTAAATTCAGCACCGCTCTCGGCCTTTTGGCTAAAGCCTGATTTCCACCGGGCGTGTTACTGCAGCGTCACGTCAGCGTTGCGTATGATGTTGCAAATAGGTAACACTCTAATCAATGAGAGCATTTCCACCGGGCGCGTAGTGTAACGTTACAGCAGCGTCACGTCAGCGCCGCGGTCACCGTTGCTAATAGGTAACACTCTAATCAATGACAGCGTTTCCACCGGGCGCGTAGTGTAACGTTACAGCAACGTCTCAGCAGCGGTTCTCCGCGAGCATTAGGTAGGACTTCTATTTCTCCGTGAGACGCTGCCAAACCGCGTAAATCTCAACAGGGCAGATCACCAGACAGGAAGTCCGACTCAGAATCAGCGTAAAACACTTCCGCCCCTTTCAAAATAAAACACAATACGCAGTTCATGCAGCCTAAAACTACTTCACATCAACATTATGTTATGACCGGGGCACCAGATCAGCAATCAATCAATCAATCAGTCAATCAATCAATCAATCAAAGGGTCTCAGAGGATCAGCGACACGGACGACAAGAGACTGATTGTTGAAGTGGAACATCATACAATCACTTATGACATAACATATTGTTTTTATAAGGATAGATGGTCAGATCAACAGATCTTTCACCTCAGAGAAGCAAAGTAAGCTGTTTGTTGTTGTTGTTGTTGTTTACTTTATACACACAGTTTATCCATAGACTGTATAAATAGAGTTTAGAGTTTATCACGGGATCTTGCGGTCTCCTGTATGGTCAGGATTATCGCGTTATCTTGCGTGTATACGACCGGCTCGCTAAGCTGACGTGCTGCTGCTGTAATGCGCCCGGTGGAAATCCCCAGTCAGATCAAGTGTAGTATCTGTTCTTATCAGTTTAATAAAAAGAAATAAATAAATAAATTCAGCGCCGCATTTTCAAAATCAGTTCATGACATGGATGTGTCTTTGGCATCAACACTCATATTTGTAAAAATGGAAGAAGATGCTTTAAGGTTGAATCTCCACAATTTAGTAAGTAAAAGCCACAAAGTGGATTAAACCTGAATATTTAACTGATCCTGGCTGAATTTGGCCGCTTCATAAAAGCAGCGGCGCATAATTCACCATGGAAATGTGTTCTGTGATTTTTTATTTTACTGTACACTACAATTGCATTAATTAACTTCACTGGCAATGTATCAATATGACGTTTATTATCTTTGAGCTAAATATTCTGGCATTTGTTTATCTATATGTTTTTGCTTGACTTTGAACACACGTTTTGTAAGTTATGTGACAACATTCAGTATAAACTGAAATACTTCTATATTTCAATTAATATTGCGCTGGCAGCGTCGCTGTTTCTACGCTCGCCATTTTTAAATCTCCCGGTAGACCGGTGTGCGCAATGCTTTATGGGTAATGGGAGCGCACGGATGATACACACATGCATCCTTGGAATTTGGGCAGAAGAAGGACTCTGTCCTCTGGAGGATCCTGGACATTGGGACAGTCCTTCGGCTGTCGATGACGTAGTGTCCTTCAAATCCAGCCGTTTGAGCATCCTTCCTCCTTCCTTGACATTGGGACACAGCCATCGTCATGAGAAGCTTGGATAAATCTTCGCACTGGGTTATTTCAGGTGATACCTTAAAAGTAGTGTTGGGACAATGAAGCTTCGTGAAGCATTAGCTTTAAAAAAAATGGCTTCAGCAATAGTAATTGAGTGTCTTTTCAGCCCTTTGTTGAACAAAGAGCGCTATCTCTTGGGCTTTGTAAATAAAGCAAATGCTTCACAAAGCTTCATTGTCCTACTATACTACTATAGGCTACTTAAAAGGTATAAAGAACTGATACCTAGCTCTAAAGTGTTACCACTTTGACTGTGATAAATATGGCTTTTATATGGTAGGTTTGTTGATATTTTTTTGGAATAAGGAAGAAGTGATTGTTTTATTTTATGTGTAACTTCAGAGTTTCATGTATTTGTTTATTTCATGTATCTCTATCTATCCTCTTTGTTGTTAAAGTCTGATGGAGGTAATGGATGGAGATGGCACTCATTCACCTGTTCACAACCACATTCATACTGGTGGCAGAGGCTACCCTAAACGGTGCCACCTGCCACCATTGGGAATTCATTCACACACCGATGAACACAGCACATCGGGAGCAATTTGGGGTTCAGTATCTTGCTCAGGGATACATCGACATGTAGGCTGCCATGATCAGGCATCGAACCACCAACCCTCCGATCGGTGGGCAACCACTCTACCAACTGAGCAGTAATGTATGGTCATACTGGAAGTTATCCTTTCCTAGAGCCGCTCCATTGTAAAAGATGGGGGACGTAATCTATTGACTTTTCCTACAATACAGTGTATCAACATCATGATGTGGTAAACCTCTCACTTTGATGTTAGGCTCAAGAGTACACGTCTGGTTGTTGTTGTATTTTTTGGTTTTATTTTAAATTCACAAAAAAAATTACACTGAATTGATTTAATGTTTTAAAAAGATACTCGTTGGTATGCAAGAATATACACTTCAGTCTTTATTAACATATTGTCATAATTTCGACATGTCAAAACAGAAATTTTACTGTTTTAATGATACAGCCAAAGAGATTTCTCCAATTTGGGCAGATGATATATGTCAATGTTTAATGCTGCAGTGAAAACACGCAGGTTATGAACATTTGTGCCTTATGACAATATTAATTCGCTTCCAAGCAGAGTGTAACTTCTTTGATTTATTAGACTTTTTTTTTGCTTCACTACTTTGACTTACCACATTTGTAAATTACTGTGTTTTTCCCCCCTAAAGCAAGATCTTACAGGACGGAGGCAGCATGTTTTTTGGCCCTGTGAATCGTCTGGATTTCCATCTCATTTTAGATTAGCTGAGAAGAGCTGTTTTGGATTAGCTGAGCTCCTCTCTCTCCCTCTGACACTCTCAGATAAGAGAGCCCGCAGTCGCTGAAACACACTAGTCGAGGAAAATGCCCTTTTCTACATGTTTAAGACTGCTCTGCTTCTCTCTTGTTGCCCAGTGCTAACTCTTTGTGAAAAGGATTATTGCAAAAGACTGTGGAGAGCCTATATCATGCTGTCAAGTGAATAGGGACTGTTCTGAGTATCACATAAGGGTCAGACCAGTATATAGGACTGATATTGGTCTGTTATTAATAATCTCACATTTTCACATTATTGTCCATAATGGAGGGTGCACCTACAGCTAATCAATACGCTTTAATCATCAGTTGTCTTGAGCAGAGAAAGAATTCCAGCATGGTGTCATATACATTTACTCAGCAATCTGTGAACCTTTAGATTCATAAGCCGTGTTTCAACTGGGGGGGGGGGGGGGGGGGGGTCCACTGGGAAAGTCTCAGGCCACGCCCTCTCTAAAGTCTCAGGCCACGCCCTCTCTAAAGTCTCAGGCCACGCCCTCTCTAAAGTCCTCTCACTCTGAGTGTCTCCACTACCAGTTAGCCTCCAGAGGGATTTAGAGACTCTGGAGGTGACGTTTGGTTTTCACCGTCGCTAACTGTGCACAACGTCAGCAGCTGAAAGCAGCATGGCTAATTATGCATAGAGTCTCTGCTGATCATAAACATAGTGATTGTGAATTAACAGCATCACTAACTGTGCACAGAGTGTCTGGTGCTTGTTGTAAACAAACAGAGATCGCTAAGTGAACACCTCCTGCAGCAGCAGCACATACACACTGTACTGCTACAGAGCTAACTGTTAGCCTGTTAGCACATACACACTGTACTGCTACAGAGCTAACTGTTAGCCTGTTAGCACATACACACTGTACTGCTACAGAGCTAACTGTTAGCCTGTTAGCACATACACACTGTACTGCTACAGAGCTAACTGTTAGCCTGTTAGCACATACACACTGTACTGCTACAGAGCTAACTGTTAGCCTGTTAGCACATACACACTGTACTGCTACAGAGCTAACTGTAGCTAACTGCTGCTAATGACGGCTCTTCTTAACAAGCCGGCCTCCAGCTCGTTAGCGGCTCGTTAAGAAGAGTAAGAAGGAGTCGCTGGATTTGTCTCCAGTCTCTTTCTTGAAAAATAGTCTCTAAGGGGGTCTGAAAAGTCGCTAAATTTAGCAACCAAGTCACAAAGTTGGGAACACTGCTTCATCGGCTTTTACAAATGGCGTGTTGTTGTCGTGTAGAGTACTACGTCACATCCTTCTTAGCGATCTATCCAATCAGTAACCAGGCTGTTTTCAGGGGAGAAAAAAGACCCTGCTCTACTACAGGGACTAAAAAAGTCCCGACAAAAGCCAGCTCCGGACTGCTCGTATTCAGTAAGGGCAAGTGAGTGGCGAGTGAGACCCGCCTCATTCCAGGTATTGTCTGGCTATTACCCGGTAGTGGAAACAGCCTTATTCTCTTTTTTTTTTTTTTTTAAACATTTGTTTATTGATTTTTCAGTGACATAACAAAATCAAGAGATGACATTACAAGAGTCAAAACAGTGTCAAGTGTAACAAGTAAAATAATAATAATAATAAAAAAATAATACATAAAATAAATATAAAATAAAATAAAATAAATAATTAAATAAATAAAAATGGAAGCGAACAACAAATACACACAGAACAAAACAAAAACACAAATAGGTCACCCACTGCTAAATAAAAGTCTAATAATATGTTCACTTAAGCAGAGATAAATAAAAAACATTCCCAGCATGCTACAAAATCACACAAGAAAAACTCACAACTAGTAGACAATCAGGGTGGTTACTCAGGAATAGCCGTAAAAATCAATCCCTCAACATGTGCAAAAAACGGACCCCAAGTTTTATCAAACTTTGCAAGAGAGCCATGTATGGAGCACCTAACCTTCTCCAATTTCACAAACTGAAGGATGTCCCTGATCCAAGAGGAGTGAGAAGGCGGTGCAGAAGACTTCCATCTCAATAAAATCAAACGTCTAGCCAATAAGGAAACAAAGGCTACAAAGTCTGCTTTCCATTTAGGAAGCTGCAAAGTAGGAGGTAAGACCCCAAACAAAGCGGTACATGCTGTTGGATCAAATTGAACCCCTGTACAAACAGAAATAGAGTTGAATATCTGTGTCCAAAAATTAAGTAGTGAAGGACAAGACCAAAACATATGGACATGTGTAGCTGGAGCCTGATGACATCTTATGCATGTGGGATCGACATCATTAAAGATTTTGGAAAGCCTTACTCGAGTAAAATGGGTACGATGTAGAATTTTGCACTGGGTCAGACCATGTCTAGCACAAATAGATGAGGAGTGAACGCGACGCAAAATGGCATCCCACAGCTCCTCCGAGATCTCCTCCCCAAGATCCTCCTCCCATTGGGTTTTAATTTTGTGCTGCGGGGTTAGCTGCAAAGAATAGATGCAATTGTATAAACGTGAAATAGCACCCTTGATGGTAGGAAATGGGGTTAAAAAGGAGTCAATTGGAGAGGCTCCTGGGAGATTTGGGAAATTGGGGCTAAGATTGCGGATGAAACTACGAACTTGAAGATATCTAAAAAAATGCTGTCTAGGCAAACGGAATTTCTCTGAGAGCTGCTGGAAGGATGCAAATGTACCTGCAATATATAAGTCCCTAAATGCCTTGATGCCGTAGTCAGACCACAAAGAAAAAGCCCCATCAATCAAGGAAGGATGAAAAGCAGGGTTAGCTGATAAAGGTGCCAGGAAAGAGAAGGTCTGTAGACCAAAGTAGCGTCGAAATTGCTTCCAAATTTTCAAAGTGGATTTAACTAAGATATTATTGCAAAAAGGGGAGAGAGAAAAACTAAGAGGCGCGTGGATGAGAGCAGTCAACAAAGCAGGTTTAGCAGAAAACATTTCCATACTCAACCATGTAGGAGGAACTTGCGCCCCCTCCAGAGAAATCCAAAGCTGAATTAGTCTAAGGATGGAAGCCCAGTAGTAAAACCTCAAGTTCGGAAGAGCCAAGCCCCCCAGTAGCTTAGGTCTCTGCAACAGCTCCTTTCGCAAACGAGGGACCTTCCTGTTCCATATAAACTCAGTGATTAATTTGTCTAATTTCTGAAAAAAAGACTGAGGGAGAAAGACAGGTACACACTGGAAGAGATAAGACAATTTGGGGAGGATGTTCATCTTAACCGAATTAACCCTGGCCACAAGGGAAAGAGGCAACAGTGACCACCGTTGAAAGTCCTTCTGTATCTGATCTAACAAAGGAGCAAAATTATATTTAAACAAATCTTCAAATCGGTCTCTAATCTGGATACCAAGGTATTTAAAGCCAAATGGAACAATTTTGAAGGGGAAACCCTGAGCAGCATCTTGCGCACCTTGATTTAAAGGAAACAGCTCACTCTTGTCCAAATTTAGTTTATAGCCTGAAATCTGACCAAATGAACTAAGGATGTCAAGAGCAACAGGAACTGAGACAGGAAGATTGGACACATATAGTAATAAATCATCAGCATAAAGGGAGACCTTCTGTTCAAGACCATATCTTGTTATACCAGTGATGCGTGGCTCTGAACGAAGCGCAATAGCCAGAGGTTCAATAGCAACAGCAAATAGAAGAGGACTCAGAGGACAACCCTGACGAGTGGAGCGGTACAATGGGAAATAATCTGAATGAGTGTCATTAGTTCTGACTGAAGCCATAGGGGATGAATAGAGCAATTTGATCCAAGAAATGAACTCCTGGCCAAAACCAAATTTCTCCAAAGCGTAAAAAAGGTAACTCCACTCCACTCGGTCAAATGCCTTCTCCGCGTCTAATGAAATTACAGCTTCTGGCCCCATTGACGTAGACGGATTATAAACAACATTAAGAAGTCGCCTGAGATTAAAGAACCCATGTCTGTTCTGAACAAAACCTGTCTGATCAGGAGAGATTATCAGAGGCAAAACTGATTCCAGTCGCAGAGCTAATAATTTGGACAGAAGTTTTACATCCACAGATAAAAGACTAATTGGACGGTAGCTTGAGCAAGACAAAGGGTCCTTATTTTTTTTTAAGAGTAATGATATGGAGGCCAGATTAAGAGTCTGAGGTAATTTAGACAGAGTAAGAGATTCATTGAACATTTCGATCAAAACTGGTGCTAATTTGTCAAAAAAGGTCTTGTAAAACTCGGCCGGAAAACCGTCCGGTCCTGGACATTTCCTAGACTGCATGGAAAATGTTGCCCGTTTAAGTTCATCTATGGTGATTGGGCCCTCTAACTGCTCAGCAGTATCAGCATCTACCCCAACCAACTCCAGTGAGTCAAAAAAACTATCCAGGGCTGACAGATCAGACTCAACCTCAGAAGTATATAAAGAGGAGTAAAACTGTTTAAACTGATCATTAATTTTTTTAGGATCGGTTGTGACGCCAGAAGGAGTATGTATCTGTGGAATCTGCTGAGAGGAGGAAGCCTGTCGAAGCTGATGGGCCAAAAGTTTGGTCGCCTTATCCCCAGATTCATAATAACAATATTTAGCCTTAAATAAGAGCTCCTCAACCTCTTTAGTAGAAAGAACATCAAACTCAGCTTGAAGAGAAAGACGATCTTTATATATGTTAGGGGATGGGGAAGAAGCATAGATATTATCGAGCTGGGAGATTCGTAACCTCAATTCCTTTAATCTTTTTTTCCTTTGTTTGTTCACGTAGCTGCTGTATGAAATAATTTCACCTCTAATATATGCTTTCAAAGTCTCCCAAAGAAGGGAGGCTGAGATCCCTGGAGTTCTGTTGGTAGCAAGAAAAAAGTCAATTTGATTAGAAACAAACTTAACAAAGTCCTCATTAGATAGCAAGCGCGCATTGAGACGCCAAGGGGGGCGGGTACGTTCGCGCTCCTGAATGAATAACTCCAGTGTGGTCGGAGCATGATCTGATATTAGAATAGTATCATAAGAGCAAGACTGAACAGAATGGAGAAATCGGTTGTCCAGGAGAAAATAATCAATACGAGAAAAGGAATGATGCACATGAGAGAAAAAAGAATAGGCTTTACCAGAAGGATTAAGAAAGCGCCATGGATCCGAGACCGAGAATTCATCCATAAAGGATAAAATGGTCTTAGAAGACTTTGAGGACACTCCTGGTCTAGTGGAAGAACGATCTAATACAGGATTAAGCCAACAGTTGAAATCACCCCCCATAATTAGTAGATGTGTGGACATGTCAGGTAATTTGGCGAACAATTGGTGGAAAAAATTGTCGTCATCCCAGTTTGGACCATACACATTAGCCAGAATCACAGAATTACTATATAGCTGCCCTGTTACAAACACAAACCTTCCATTGGGGTCAGCTATTACATCAGAGCACACAAAAGGAACCGATTTATGAATCAAAATTGCAACATCCCTAGATTTACCATTAAAGCTGGAATGAAATACTTGACTGACCCACCTCCTCCTTAATCTGATATGGCTGCAAGATTTTAAATGAGTCTCTTGAAGGAAAACAATATGAGCACCTAATTGTTGAAGATGGTGAAGAACTTTACTACGTTTAATAGGCTGATTAAGACCATTACAGTTCCAGCTAACAAATCTGAGTCCTGTCCCTGATTGTCGTGGCATCCTAGACTGCTGCATGCTAATCAAGTAATAGTGTACACAGCAGCGTGGAATGTATAACAGTCACAGAGATAAAGTGAAACATGGACGACCTGACTAAACAGAACACAAAACACACAGCAAGAAAAAAAGGCAGAACTCCTCACACACCCACCCACCACCCCCCAAGATGAAGCGTCTTCCCAAACAAGACGCGAGCTAATCCCCCAAACTACCAAAAACATCCTAACACGCTCCGTTTACAGCACAAACTAGTAGTGCTCATCCGAGTTTGTAATAAAGCACAGAATGAATATGTAAACAAACACAGTTGCAAAATACGAAAAGTGGCTCAAGTCCAAGTATCACAAACTTAAAGCAGGGCGGCTTACTAACAGGAAACGGGTTAACTTTACCCCCAGCTTACCAAACGAACTGCCGCTTTTAAGCTGTAGCTCCAGAAGAGACACCAGACTTTAAGTTCACCTTGACAAAGTCCATTGCAGTGGCCGGGTCTTCAAAGGTGTGTGTAGCTCCACCGGGAAGAGTGATCCTCAATGTCGCGGGAAACCTCAATCCAAACTTTACTCCAGGACACGAATGTAACAGACGTTTAACGTCCGTGAATGCAGCACGTTTCTTTGCAACCGACGAAGTGTAGTCGGGGAAGAGAAACAATCGTTTGCCTTGGAAGAGGATAGGGGAGTCCTTGGAGGTCTCGCCGGCCCGCCGTAAGATGTCATTCCTCACGTGAAAAAAGTGCACACGGATCACAAAAGGCCGGGGTGGTTTACCATCGCTGGGCTTGGATCGGAGAGTGCGATGCGCACGGTCGAGCAGGGGCAACTCATCCAGGTCGAGGGAGTCCATCAGCAGCTGGGCAATAAATTCAGTCGGGCGCACACCCTCCACCCCCTCCGGCACACCCACCAGCCGTATGTTGTTCCTCCTCGCTCTACCCTCCAGGTCCTCACATTTATCGGTCAGCAATTTAACCTCGGCTTTCAGCGTGGAAACTGTTGAATCCAATGAAGTTAGCAGGTCACTGTGGTCCGTACATGCGCGCTGTAACTCCTTGATAACTTTATCATGGGAGCTAAGTTTTTGTTGCATCGGTTCGATTGCGTGCCTAAGCTCCTCTCTTACCGAAGAAATGTCCGCTCGAAGCTCGCAAGACAGCGAGTCTATTTTACCACAAATGTCCCCTTTCAACTGGTCCAGCATAGTCTGGAGGTGATCCAAATTGGGCGCACACTCGGGGTCCGTCACCACCTTCGGCGGAGAAGTGAGCTCAGTCGAGGAAGAAGCCTTAGCACGGCCTGTACGAGCCGAATTTCCACGTGCAGCTGCCATTGTCGGTTGAAATTCCCCCAAAACACACCGAAACTGATCGGGTACTTGTCAAACTTGTGCACCGGCCAAACAAGTGAAGATAAACTGTGTTAATAAGTTAAAATAAACGCAAACTCGCGGAGCAAAAGGGCCACACGTCCTACATGCTCAGTGTCCAACAGCGCCCCCCAACAGCCTTATTCTCTCCTAAAGGAACAGTCCATCATTCGGGGTAATATTCTTGCTGTCTTCCTCTCAGTCAAATGTTACCTGGATCATGATATGTCAAGGCAGATGAGTTGATGAGTTGATGAGTGTGCCCAACAAGACGTCGTGTGTCAGTACTACAAATTACGGCACGTAGGCATGTGTCAAGGCTTGCATTTCAGGGCACATATGGCTATATGTATGGCTCGCAAGACAACGGCGCATTCTAAAAATAACACACATTCTATTAACTTCTAGTAAGGCGTTATAAAAAAAAAATTAAACAGTAAATAAATGTATGTAAATGCCGGAAATGAAGCAAAGTGACTGCCAAGTTACATTCAAAAACGTGATTCACGTAACCTAAGTTAAAAAAATATTTGCTTTTGTTTTCACACAGGACTCGGACCCCACCCCTCGTCAGCAAGATTGTGGCAGCCACATTATAGCAGACAGTGAAATTCATAAATATAGCTTGTTTTTCGCTGCCCTTACACACGACCAATTTTATCTTTTTTGACAGGAGAACAGGCTGGTGTGCCCAATGCACATATATTGTAGTTCCAAGATGTGTTTAGCCTAGCTAAGCACAAGGCTTTATTGAATTGTATGTTATTTATTATTTAACCTACCTTTACTGATTTAATGTTCTTTAGCTAACAGGTTGAGTACTTACATTATCCCAAATGTTTCCAACAATTTTCAAAACCAATAGAAACCCAGTTTTATACTGTAGGTGAAGGTAATGCTCTATGGCAATTACATACATATCCAAGCTGCACTTTGGCTCCATCTCTGACAAAGAAATAACCAAAAGATCAAGTCACACGTAACACGAGACAGCTTTTGTAGCCTGGAGATGGGTCATGGCTAGGCTGACCAACTGTCCCTTGAAAAACGGAATCGTCCCATATTAGAAACAAAAGCACCCGTCCCGAGGTATTGAGGTATTGAGGTGAAAAGGGACGCACTTTGTCCTGTATTATTGTGACAGTCAAAAATAGTCAGTAAATGCCAAAGGAAAATGAATAGCTGGGCACTTTATATGTAAACTTACGGTAAAGTTGTTCCCAGGCCCCGTCCTGCTCTGTGACCAATGAACTGACAGCATATTTACACTTAGTATGACGATACAGAATAAGCTCATCCCATTGGTCGAGGAGGTACTGTTGCTCGCAGAGAAGATGTCGGAAGACAACAAAGCAGCATGCATAGGTGACAGTGACACAGACGCTGACACTTCGAGCAATAATGCCACTAGTACTCCTCCGAGAACAAAACCGAGAGGAATGGAAATGGAAACACCTGGGTGGGAAAAGTGCGCGATACCATCTATAAAGTGTGACAGGTGGAGAGTTCCTGCAGACTCCTACCTGTGGGACACGCCCCTCTGTTCAGACTCAAAACTAGGTTGGAACTAGGTGTGTCTGATTGGAAACCAGACACACCTGGTGTGCATTTCCTCCCAGCATATAGGGAAGATCTCAGTTGAGATCTCCCTCCTGTCCTGATTGTTCTGCAGCTCACTGTCTCTGCTGAGGTGTTGTCAATTTATCCATCCTTAAGGTAACTTTTGTTAATTTAACTTTGTTTCTACTTAACTTGTTTCTTGTTCAGTTTTCTTTGAGCATTACTAATGGCTGTTCTCACACTCAAGCTTTGAGAGAAGCCCCAGATCGCCTCTTGTCTGGCAGTTACCAGGTGGTTTTGTGATGCCCAAAGGTATTTCTTTTGATTTATCTACTTTAGTTATCATCAGTTTGCCTCTTTTTTTTTACTAATTTTGTTACTTGCTCTCATTGTAGGGCTGGCTCCTGCTGTTTTGCCTTACTAGTTTTGCCTTGGTAATTGTTTTGCCTATTTTGCTTAGTTATTGTTCTGCTTTTTGTAGAATTTTGTCTTAATTGTCTTGTTTGACAGATTTACTTGATTTTTTGTTGAAATTTGAATTTTCTATTATTTGCTTAGGACAAACCAACTGTGGCCAACCTCATTTTGAGGAGAGTGTGGCTTTGACTGGGTTTAGTAACTTGGCGGGGCCCTTTTCTGATATACTTGCATAGTAAAGAGTTAATGTGCACTAATACTCTCTGATCACTCTTTGCAGTGTGTTTGGCCGCGTTCAGACTGATAGCCAAAATCCGATTTTTAGCCCATCCAGATTGGAACTGGATGGCTCTTTTGAAGTCTGAACAGCCACAAATCAAAATTTTTGCGAACCGGATCGAAACCACCTTCGGGAGGTAGTTTCATCGCATTTGGACAGATGATCTCAGTCTGAACCTCCAAACACTCAGATCGGTTCTGACTGTCCGTGACGTCACTCTACGCGAGGTGTCCACCGGCAGCCGCGCCCGACTCATGCGGCCCAACGGGGGCGCCATCCGCCCGGTTTCTCCCCTGGTGATCTGAGATGTTCTGCTCCTCTACTGGACAGTGATGAGGCCAATATACTGAGGTGACCTGCCTCCCTCATGTTGTTGTTGTTCTTGCCGCTGTCGCAATTATATGACGTGTGAAGCGGTGACAAGGTCAGACGATCTGACGCCGTTACTATGGCAACCTGTCAGATCAGTCAATAATGTGGCCCAGTCTGAACAGATCCATATCCGATTTGGACACCTGCTAAAAACAGTGTGGACAGTCAGCCCTAAAAATCAGATTTGAGTAGGAATCTGATCTGAATCAGATTCGCCTGCAGTCTGAACGCGGCCTTTGTGGTGTAACCATCGTTTGCAGTGTGGAAAGATAAAGGGCAGATAAAGAGGTGTGACCTCTTTGGCCCTCCTGTCCAGGCCCCCAGTCACAGCCTACTCTCCCTCCCCCTAGGTACGCACATGTTTTAAGAGAAATGGCTTTGTCGTGTTTTAATATTTTGCTTATTTGAACTTTTAAAAGTATTGACACAATTTTATATACATTATAATAAACTTGTTAATCTCTTTTGTCCTCATAACAGGTTCCAGCTTTCTTATTTATTAGTACCTTTTCCAATAATGCATTTTTCTTATGAACTTGAAATTACGTCTCCTCATATTTACTACTTGTATGCTGTTTGTTAACTCAAGGGTATTTCTAAAACATTATTTTCCTAGGGTATCATACCCTAGGTGGCGTAGTTGGTACTACTATGTATTGAGGCCCCTTGTGGCCCGGTCACAAAAGCACACTGCACAGTGTGCCGGCGCTCTTTTCCGTAGCCCATGGTGGATTGACGGATCTGAAACAACACGCTTCCAGTACTGCAGTGACGCCATCTGCGCTTTAAATTTTAGTGCGCAATTACATTGCACTTTATGGTAGCCGGTTTGCCACGCAGCTGCATGACCCAAAAATAGCCATTTAATTATTTTCATGCTGCTCATATAAAATAAGTACATCAAATTGTTATCAGCAAACTCCAGTGCATTCTTGAAGACCAGGTCCCCATGTGTTCATGACATGAATTTCATGCCTTTTTACTCCACTACATCTTTGAAGAACAGGGCCTAATTGTTGTATTAAAGTTAATTGGTAGATTTGTTTTCCATGTATTCATGTCACACAAAAATATGCATCTAATTCAATTCAGGTTCAAGTCAAATTGTTAAAAAAGTCGTTTTCACTCTCAAAGAAGGGGCTAAAAAATTTCACCACGCCAGCTAGCTACTTAGCTATCTTCTTGGCTAAGTAGTTAGCTTGGCAAGCTACTTAGCCAAGTAGTTAGCTTTGTAATAATACAAAAACTTTTTTTTTCTTCATAAAGTATGAGAGGCAAAATGAAAATAATGATCTGTTATCAAAAACAAGATATTTAAAGAATACTTAAATCATCAATACTCAATCATAAAATAAGTTGATATCAAAAGATAGAGCACAGAAACACAGCAAGCATTAAATAACATTACATGGGAAATGAATGCAGGTCATTTTTGACCCATATTGTGCATTAGAAGGGGTGTCAATATGTTGTGCATCAAAGGGTTAAGTGATGAATAAACATTTGTCAAAACAAACAAACTGGATTGTACATCTAATATTCTCCCCATTCTCAGACATCACACACAACTCAATGTTTGGATTTGAGAAACATCCATATAGATGATGTAATAGAATACATCAAGCTACTGCCTCATTGGACAGAATGTTTCCTCATCCCTCCAGACCCTTTGCACTGTGAAATCTGTGAGTGTGGGTGTGTGTGTGTGTGTGTGTGTGTCTGTGTGTGTGTGTGTGTGTGTGTGTGTGTCAGTTACAAATTCACACCACTCCAGCCCATGTACATGACATGCCTCACTGAAGCTGCTGGCACTCACTCTTCCTACCTGGACCCACAGGGGGCTGTCAGACTCTTAGCTGGTCTCATCTCCTGTGGAAGTGGCCCTGTATTTGACTATCAGCTATATTTTGTGCATTTTAGTAGCACTGAAGATTGCAATTGTAAGACAGTGGATTTGTTTGCAGATGTTTGGAATAACCTTCATCAGGTTGAATATGCTGCATACAAGGTGGAACCACCATCTCATCCACTGACTCTGACTGGATCCCATTAAAAGCACAGACTGTATAAATAATGGAGGTAGTCACCGTAACGTCACCAGTTGGTTTGTGGCCCGTTGGAAGCATCAGTTCAGCGTTCCACTGGTCTCCATCTTGTTACTGATACGAGGAGCAGACCATATCTGGACTGTGGAGGAGGAGAGGGATCTATAGTATATAACGTTATATATAACTTTATCGACAAGTTGCCGTGGATACGCATTGTTCTGCATCTCTCCTGATGACAGCGCAACTTGTTAGTGACCTGTCAGTCAAAGGTAACCCCCCCCCCCCCCCCCCCCCCCAAATCATACGATTCTTTATCTTCTATTTTCTTCTAAATGGGGCCATTATTATAACCATTGACATCAAATTGTCTTAAATGAGTTTTTTTTTACTAGTGATTGAGACCATAGTGTTGTCCTAAAAAAAAATTCTGAGGAAACAAATCAAGTTTTCTTATTTTGCATTGAAATGGATGGACAGAAATGTTTTGCAGCCAAACTTAGCACTCCCTGCTGGAATATTCAAGAGAATGAAGCTTAAAGCACTTCCTGGTTTGCCTCCATGCTTAGACCCAGAGGTTGCCGCCTGATTAAAAGACAACAAAGATTGTAATATTGTGTACTTGAAAATGCTTAGACATGCTAAAACAATTATAACCTAGTTTTGATTCCTGACCCGGGTCAGGCCTGTGTCAGGTCTGTCAGTGCACAACATGTAATAGCAATATCTTGTTGTTTAACCCATTGAAGCCTGGAAAGCGGATACGTCGTTTTGTAGTATTTGTATAAGCTCTCAAATACTTGTTGAATTTCATTTCTATCTGCTACAGAGGCTGAAAAATCTATTATTTGGTAGGAAGCGTTGACACTTCTGTTGAATTTCCAGAAAAACTTCAGGTTTCAGGGGTTAATTTTAAAATCGCCCAGAGGTTTTACAGGCAGTTTTAGGTGTCAATGGGTTAAGGTGCTGAAGTGGGCACTTTGATAAAGAAGCCTAACCACATGGTTACAAGGAACAAGAACACATTATAGAATATGATACAATACATACACTCAATTTGACATTATTTGGTTTCTCATGATGCCTTGGTTCATTATGTACATGTACATGCATGTGTAAAGTGTTCTTTTAGTTTGAGTGATTGACCAGCCAATGGATAGTGGGCAAGACAATAACAAGACAGAAGTATGATTTAAATGAGTACTTTATTATTTGTATGCATAAATATCTAAAAGTTAAGTGAGTCCAAGGGGAAATAATTTAAAAAGACTAGAGGGGGATAGCTGAGGGTTTGGGTTCTGTGTGGCCTGGTGAGTGGTCGGGTTTCACCAGGCTGGCAGGCTGAATCCAGCTGGTCTACTGCTGCTGACGCCACATGTTGTGCTGCTAAGGACTGCTGCACTCCACTGTGTGGCTGCATGGCGCTGCTGCTGCTCAGTTGTTGCAGTTGCTTCCAGTCCAAACCGCCGTCCTTAAACTTAGAGCACATGTACACAGGTACCTGTCACAGAGAAGAGCAGAGGGAGACTGAAAGAGAGTGTGTGTGGGGGTAGTTAAGCTGGCTGAAGCCATGCCCAGCACACCTGTTTCAGGTTAGCCCATCACCAGGAAATCACTGCACACACACACACACACACACACACTCACTCTGTGAAGCCACACCCACACATGCACCACAAAATCCACCACCAGTGTCACACAAAATGCACCAAATCTAGTACTGATACAGGTCTACCCTGTTACACCCCTCCCTGCTGAAATGGTCAATGTCCCAATGACCATTAAAGGTCCTGGTAGCGCAACCCGTTCTCATTCCCAAAGCGTAATATACCAACGATTTGTCACACCCCTAGACGTATCATACTGGCGCAAAGGGTACCCTTCCAGGTCTGTGTGAAACGCTCTGGGTTCTCAATTGACTCCAATATAAACCCGCTCGCGGCGATGAGAAGCGCTTAGAGCAGAGGCTTACAGCCGTCTATTCACTCCAATAATATCCCGACCACGGCCCTCCATTACGCTGCCAGTGACAATCTGAATGGAGAACCGAGGACCCTGTGCACGGAAGTATTTTTCTCCCTATTTTAAGGATTTCTTTTAATGACATCGTCAACATTTCTCAACACAAACACATCAAAGTCTCACTGATAATTCAACAATAAAATAGCTTCATGTTGTGGCTCTCAGTATCATTTTTTTCTCCTTCGATTCTGAGAAATAAACTTTTATTCGTTTGTTTTACGGCATTCCACTGGCGGACATTTCTCTCATTTTTAGTGAAAAAAAAAAAATATTTTGACTTTGTTTCTGCATAAAAATGGATTTTGATTACATTTCTAGCGAGAAATATATGTTATATGTTCTTAATATTCACTCAGTGAATGTACATAATCACTTTGTGGCGAAGATCTCGCCAGAAAAAGACGATCCGCTGTGTTTTATTTTGAAATCTGTTTTATTTTGTAATCTACCGCGATCATAGCGGATGTGGTCCTATCCTCGCGGATGTGCTGTGCGATCTCATTGAATCGCGCTTCACTGTAAATGGCCCCGACTCTGCTCTCCTGTTTTAGTTAAAATATCTTCATTAAACAAACATTGTTGTCTTTTTTTAGCATAGATAATATACATACAGTGTAATTATTTATTAGACGTGTGTGATATTTGATATATTGGGTAGAAATAGGTTTTCACAGCCCTAATAGGGAAGAACTACAAAACGAGAGGTCTAGGGAGTTGTAGTTTTTTTAATAAAACAGGTTTTTACCTAAAATTGGAAGTTGGAAATACTTAATTAGTGGCTTTCCAGGGGTTTGAGGGGATGTCAATCACATTTTTGGCATCAGAATTTAAATATTGTATTGTTCAATGGGGGATTTGTTGTTTTTTCAGCATATCCTAAAGCCCCCCCACTCCCACCCCTTAGTGACTATGCTCACATTATAGTCCATGTCAACACCTTTCTATAACAGTAGGTCTCATGTCTGTAACCCTTTTTGTCTCTTAGTTATAATCATTTAAATATGCCCCAGGGTTAAGGTTCAAAGGTCAATATCTCAAAGCAAGAATATTATAGAACCTTGAAATTGATATATGTTACTCTCCAGGCCAAGACCTTTCCGGTGATGTATTTGGTTTAGCTCTATGACAAAGTTTTATTTTTTCACATCTCGCACTGAGAGCACTCAAAGGGCTGTGGGAATCTAAGTCTGTTAGGGCAGATTTCCAAGGTTTGAAAAAATAAAACTTTGTCATGAGTGTGTAGGGAGTGAATAGACGGCTGTAAGCCTCTGCTCGAAGCGCTTCTCAGCGCCGCGAGCGGGTTTATATTGGAGTCAATTGAGAACCCAGAGCGTTTCACACAGACGTGGAAGGGTACCCTTTGCGCCAGTATGATACGTCTAGGGGTGTGACAAATCGTTGGTATATTACGCTTTGGGAATGAGAACGGGTTGGGTAGCGCTGTGGGGGCATGCCTCTGGTTGCTCTGGTGGACCGTCTGGGCTCTGGAGTCCTGGACGTTGGTGTACTTGCAGTCTGTGGCTCGGGGCTTAAGGGCTGGGTCACTCAAGGATTCAGGCCATTGGGCACCTGACAGGCCTCGAATCCCATGCTGTAGTGGTGCTGACAGGGGTCTCAAGAGATTACCATGCACAACCTTTTCCATATTTTCCTCCACTTGATTACGCTGGCTAATGTGGGGTCCATATTTTGAAGACTCCTCCACTGGGCCGGTGTCCGCTCCGGAAACAAGGGCATCCCAGGTGTAGCACTTTGAGGGCTCGGCTTTGAGGTGTTCTTTCCTGCACCGATGCACAGTGCTTTTGCAGTCCTGGCTCCAATATGGGTGAAGGCTGGAATTTCCAGCCCCTCATTTCTCTCCTCTGAGTCTGATGTGAGTGCTTCTGGGGGAAAACGAGACAGAGCATCTGCACTTTGATTAGTACATCCTGGTTGATATTTTATTTCAAACTGAAAGCTCGCCAGGCGCGCTGCCCATCTCTGTTCTAAGCTCCCAAGTTTAGCTGAGTTTAAGTGCACCAGAGGATTATTGTCCGTGTATATGACAGATGGAGCACAGTGTAAGTATTGTGCAAATTTCTGAGTTACTGCCCAGGTCAAAGCCAAAAATTCAAGCTTAAAGTAGCATTTTTGTAGTTTTTCTCTGTGGGGCGTAAGGCTCGGCTGGCAAATGCAATTGCCCTCTCTTTTCCATCCTGCACCTGGACTGCTGGTGTCTGTATACAAGAAAAAAGGAAGGTCAAAGTCAGCATAAGCCAGTATTTGTGCAGAGGTTAGGGTCCTCTTTGGTGTGTTAAAAGCATCCAACAAGTTGAGTCCCAGTTAGCAATTAGTTGATGACCTGAGGCTATAGAGCAGGGGTCTCAAGCTCGCGGGATGATAGTTTGCGGCCCCCACCTCAATATGAAAGTTTAATGTTCGTGCGGCCCGCGAGTTTGATACGAATTGCACTTTTCATTGATGTGTGCGGAGCTGAACGAACCGACCAATCACGGTGGGGTATATTGCTCTCGGGGGCGGGACATCGACCGGGCTTATTGCGAATTCGCGCCATTACCCCGGACCGCGGAAATTGCTGCTCAGCGGGAGAGAAAAAGAAGCGGAAAAGACGCATCAGCAAAACACTGAAACTTCAACGCAACAGTGACACCGTGTGGACTTATATGTTACACAGCCCCAAACATGTCTTTTTCAAAGAGAAAGGTTGGTGATGAGCACAGACAATTTCAGGAAAAGTGGGAAGAGCAATATTTCTTTGTTGTGCACAGGGGCATCCCGACATGTCTTATTTGCACAGAGAAAGTTGCAGTGCACAAAGAATACAATTTGAAACGTTATTTATTTAGTTTTTATTATTATTATTATTATTATTATTATTTCCATTTTATTTATTTATTACTGATTGATTGATTTTTTTCTTATGAATTTGTTACATTTTTTCATCCTATTTTGTGTTAAAAAAAATAAAAATAAAGACATTTGATAACATTGGAATGTTTTTGTAAGAGCTTTTCTTGTGGAAAACCTGATGCGGCCCCGCCTCACCCAGACTCTACCTCCAGCGGCCCCCGGGTAAATTGAGTTTGAGACCCCTGCTCTAGAGTGTTTTGGACTGATTCCTCTTAAGAGTTTGTTTAATGGTTTGTTCATCTTGAATTCTTTAATTATCTGTTTTCGTACAGAAAGCAGTCAAGTGATGATCATATTCAGCCACTGGTGTGAGTCTAACATCAAACTAGCAACCAGAATCTACTTGTTATACATTGCTGACGGAAAATACTGCAGTTTAAGGTGGCTGTTTCTCATGTTACACAGAATGTTCCATGTTAAATCTTTAGTCAACAGAGATACCTGTCAGGTCTCTCATATCCGACATGTTATCGTCTATAACATTTATACTTCACCACTTGGATAGTTGAAATCATACACAAAAAAGATGGCAAACTGCAGTGAGCAGCAAAACTTAATGCCCATGTTTGAACCAACATCATTAGGGCAATATCTTTTATGAATTAGTCCTTAAAACGGGGCAGATAGCGGCTGCAATTGATTCTTTGTGAATTTGCCCCTGGGTGTATATATTCAAAAGCATTCATTGTGCAAAATTGTTTAACGTGAAACGTATGTAAATAGTATGCTGAGCAGTAGTTCACTGAGGGGCAACACGGGTCAAAATTTCTTCTTGATAAACATTTTGGTCCATTTAATTTGGTCAATTTTATAACTTGACAATGACATTTGTTATTGATATCAGCTGAAAGGTGGTGTTGGGATTGTACCACAGGTGAATCTTGGGTTCATTCGTGGACTTTAACATTTGTGGACTAAATAAAACATTTTTCTGAGTCAACTCACAAAATGGCAGGTCAGCGCCATTTTGTGTCCTCTCAAGAACTTCTCTACCAGAATACATGGCATTTACGACACCTTCCAGGTCACCTCATTGGTCAAAGCACCTTGGCACTGCAGGTGGTCCACTGGTCTGCTATAAGGGAGCCCGTCCTCCCTCCCTTTCTTTTTTTTCATCCACCGCTCCCCAGAGGAGTAACACCTCTTCTTCAGGAGGGAATCCAGAGGCCTGGAATCACCAGCCCCCCTTATCTCCTGCAGAGCCCTGTGGTGATGAGGCCTGCTCTTCAGAAAATCTCCTTTCCAGGATTAATTCTGAACCAACTGCAACTCTGACCTTCTCTGCGCACCAAAGTTGCATTAATGAATGCAAAGTTCATTGCAACTGCCAGAGAAAGCTTTACCTCAACAACAAGGACAACCAGCAACTTATATGCAAGACGGCAAATTATTGAACTCAACTTCCTTCTTTCCACGCCCGAAACTGAAAAAGGATTCTCCCCCTTTTCAACTGGAATCATGATTAATGTAACTGGGCTTAGATAAGCAATCAGCAAGGACTTTAGCAGAAAGGATTTGACCTGTAATTAATGATTTGGTTTATATGTGTGTTTTAAGTATATTTATGTGATATTTGTGTTACAATCAAAGTTGTATGTTAATCTTGCTTTATACAGACAGTCAGTCTTATATGCAACTAACTATACTGACCCTTTGATTTGCTCATTCACTGATTTACACATAATATAATTTAAATTAATTGTAACCAAACACAGTTTTGCAGCTCTCACTAGGCCAAAAGGCCTAGTCACCCCTCAGAGCTTGAGTTTACGATCCTTTGTGTGAAGAGCCACAAACACACACGCACACACATTCCCTCTCTTTTGTAATGTAGCTCTCTATGCTTTATAGATGTGTACCTTTGTTTACTTGTTTTTAGAATAAATACCTTTTGATTACGAATGCTGTCTATTTAATGTTGTACATTATGAACGATATGCTGGCCTCTGCTGTTACAAGAATTCATGATTCCTTCAACCACTACTAAATATTAATATGGTAATTTGATTATAATTATATTCATAATTAATAATCACTGTTCCAAATCGATAGTTTAATAACTTTATGAGACTGATTTAGGTGAATTGGCTATATTTTCTCTGTTTTACAGAGTGGTGCCCCCAACGAGCTGACTTAGAGTAAATCAAGTCATATCATTTCTTATAATTAATAATTATTATAGCCATCTAACCACACTTTTGAACCGTGAGATCCACACAAGTGTTGCCCAGGTTCATCCCTATATATTTGGTTTCCTTATGGGAGGGATAGCATTTATGATAACGCCCTTTTATTAATATATTTGATGCCCTGTGCAAGGTCATCATTTATTCATAAAAGAGCCATCCTTAATTCCCAACATGTTTGGTGATCCATGATGGAGGCAGTTGGTATCTGTAACCAGATACCCTAATATATTTGACGCCCCGTTGCGTAGGCCCAACAGTGGATAGGTGAATGACTTAATTAATTTTTTGTACTCATTATTTACACTACATCTGTCACACCGCAGTGAGGTTTTGTCTTGTTCTGGGTTTTTGTCTTGTTACATTGTGAAATTTTACTACTTCCTGTTTTAGGCCCCGTTTACACGAGGACGTTTGCGGGTAAAAACAACAAAATATTTTATGGGAATAGCCTTTCGTTTGGACGGTGACGCCGTTTTTGGGGCTTAAAAACGCAAAAATCCGAAACCATAGTGTAAAACTTGAATACGCTCCGCCACGTCATGTACGCGTTTACGTCACATACATGTGCCAGTACAGGGAAATAAACAAACATGTGGATTATTTCCATGGTGGGACCTTCAAGCTGCTCTGGCAGCTCTAATAAACTTACAGGAGTCTTTCCACCAAATGTCCAGGATATGTACAGATAGTATTAGTGAACAGAGAAGGATCTGGAATTACCTCCATCACATTCTGGATGCAGCGATTGGTGGGAGGAGCCAGACGGCTTTGGAGGAGACCTGGGAGATCTAGTGATGGAGGAGAACTTTGTGGAAGGAGTAGCTGATGAAAATGTGTGGCGTGAAAACTTCCACATGCCCAAAGATTCTCTTATGGCTTTAAGTGATGCCACCTGGCTGCATACCCAATCACATTCCACACACTTTTGGATCAGTAGGATCAGTGAAATATTTAGGTTTAATCCACTTTATTACTTTTACTTGCTAAATCTTGGAGATTCAACCTTAAAGCATCTTCTTCCATTTCCACAAATAAGTGTAAGAGTACTGATGCCAAAGCCACATTCATTTCATGAACTGGTTTTGAAATTGAAATGAAAACCGCTGAATTTTAGCAGGACGTCCAATTATGCAATGACGCACACCTGCACACTGGAGGCTGTTCCATTTGTGCGTTATTACAGTGATAGGAAGGATTCTGGACTTGACTCTGGAGGACCCGACTCTGAAGGAAGGATCCTTGACATTGGGATACAGCCTCTCTTTATTAGTAGTCTTTCTTTCATTTTGCTTTTTTCATTCATAGATAACTTTCACGGCATGTTTTGTTATCACTCAGTCAGTTGCTGAAGAATTAAATAAAGTCTGCTTGAACTGTTATTCCCCTGCGTCTGAGTCCTGTTTTAGTCCAGGTCTGACAACATCAAAATGTAATGCTTGAAGAGGACACAAACCTAGTAAGCTAGTGTTAGATTTTTATTAATGCATTTTTGCTGTGCTCTGTGAGCAACACATTGCTTCCTACATTGGCATTGACTGTCATTGATTGTAAATCTCAAATGCTGAATGACTCCCTATAAAACATAACACTTGTTTTAGACTGGTATAAAAGAATGCCTCACTCACAAGATGTCCCATTTCTTTTTTAAATCAAACTACAATAAGATCAGTACTCAGTTACAGGACCTTTTTTCTCAACAGCTTGTAAATGTCAGGAACATAGCAGCTGTCAATCACTTCTATTGACACTTTAAAAGCAATCAACTTTTGCCAGTGGCAATTACTAATGCATGACAACAAACCAACCTGAGAAGACTGCAAAGAAGAAAGAAAACAGAGTGTGTTTCTGCATTTGTTAGTGTGTGTGTGTGTGTGTGTGTGTGTGTGTGTGTGTGTGTGTGTGTGTGTAAGAGCAGGTAAAGGATAAAGGCTTGAAAACAGATAAATATATGGGCACATTATGTTTTCTCATGCTTGGGATGTTTAATAGCAGAACGCGAACAAGATAAAACAGAAATGAAGGGGAAAAGATGGCTAGAAAAGGGGAGTCTACCAAAAAAGAATATGTGATTAATGTAGACATCGAAAAGATAAAGGGAGCCACGCTGGAGACAGTGCCGGCTGACTGTGAGCATGAAGCGCTAATATTAGCAAAAATACGAAGGCTAAGGCTACATTTACATGATGACGGTCTGAACAGAAGACGCAAAAGTGGCGTTGCGTCTTCACATTTTATTCCTCGTTTAGACGAGTGTTTTCAGGAGAAAATCTGCTGCATACGGTGGCGCAAAAGTGTGTGAATGTGATTGGGTATGCAGCCAGGCGGC